>NW_009608177.1:21587-29257 GCF_000690535.1 Cariama cristata
CCGCTTTATGACAGGGGCAGGACTCCTTGCTGAGGTGTGCAGCTGAGGAGCGAAAGGAAGGGGCTGTGTACCTGCTCGGTCCTGAAGGAAAAATACGTTTTTTTCATGCCACCACTCCAGCAGCACAGTGGGTAAAAGCCAGCACCGCTGTCCTGGAGGCACCTCTGCCTGTGTATCTGGAGTGGAAGGGTTGTACGAGCCTCTCTTGCCTGTGCCTGAAGGCAGAAGCAGGATTCCAGGTACCAGTATTTCCAAATCCATCCTCTTTTGCCAGGGGATGTTCTTCCAAAGTCCCCCTAGATGCTTAAGCATCTGGATGCTCCCCGAGCCTCTCTGTCCCTCTGCCTGTCTGGGGACACCAGTCACCTTCTGGGGCCGTGAGTTTGGGTGCCTGTTCAAAGCAGCCTCAGGGCCAGCCAGGGAAAGCAAAGTGTTGTGACTCAGTGAAGAGTCCTCTAGTCTGACTTCCTGGGTTTCCTTTCTCTTTTTCTCTTTAGGCTGTTGATGATGTCAAGAAAGGCTACATCAAAGCAGAGGAGAAGTCCTACCAGTTACAGAAGCTGTGTGAGCAGAGGAAGATGGTCATGGTGAGTTATCCTACCTGTCCTGTTTGCCATGCTGTGTCTGGAAAGGAGGCAGTGGCACAGGTTGTCCGGAGAAGCTGTGGCTGCCCCATCCCTGGAAGTGTTCAGAGTCAGGTTGGACGGGGCTGTGAGCAACCTGGTCTGGTGGAAGGTGTCCCTGCCCAGGGCAGGGGGGTTGGACGAGGTGATCTTCAAAGGTCCCTTCCAACCCAAACCATTCTGTGCACCCAGCCTTGAAAAACACATCTTTCTTGGAAAGCAATAACATTGGAGAGCTGTGGGGGTGTGGGCTCAGTGCCGGAGGGGTTGGCAGGGCGTGCAGACACACAGGAGTGCCAGACGTGGGGCTGGGACGTGCCCGAGGGTCGGCCGCTGCACGAACCGAAACCACCCCTCGTGCCTGGCACGTTTGAACAGCGGCTTGTCCTTGGCAAGATCACCCGTTGACTCGGCTCCAAACAAGGCAGCGATAAAACCTTGTGGGTTATTGCCCGTGTTGAAAGGTGAGGTGCTGAACATGTGGCGTAGTGATCCTTCACCCGCAGCCCTTTGGGGATGGCTCTTCTAGTAATTGAGAGGCAAAGGTCTCTTTCTGCTTCAGACGGCTTCTGAGATGGTGGTGCTGGGCTAGCCAAGGGAGGGGTGGGTCCTGGCCCACTCGTAGTGCAAGTTGCTGCCCCCTCGATGCCTTGGGTTTGGGTTTGGTTTTTTTTTCCCCTTCCAGCAGAAATCTTCCCGGACTGCAAATCCTATGTCAGAGCTCTCCGTCTGGTCAGGGATTCTTCTGCCTCTTATCACGCTGCCCAGCAAATGCTTGGGGGCTCGGTATGACTCGATGAGCCGGCCTGGCTGGGGCGTGGGGAGCAAAGGGGATGCCCTGAGCTCATCTGCCAGACGCACGCTTGGCTTGAAGATCAAACGGCAGAAGAACCTGACTTGTAAATAACTTCCTGGGTTGCTCGGGGCTGCCGGTACTGAATGAAGGCAGGCTGCCCTTTCCCTGACTCCCTGCACCTCACTGCGTTCTTGTGGGCATCTTGATTGCTCCCAACAAGCTGTGGCCTTGGGATCCTCTTCTCCCACTTGGCTGGGCTGGGTTGGGTCTCTCCTCCGAGCCCCTTTGGCTGCGGTGGTTCTCAGGGGTCCCTGCTGCGGGACTGCCTTGGGGGGCGACCCTGGAAGGCTCACCCAAAACGCTAAGCCAAGGAGGTTAATTATTAACTAATGATAAGGATCAGTAGATAGACAGTTCCTCCTGTGGGTTGTCTCATGGCTCTTTTGTTTCTGCTCATCTTGCTGGCTCTCTAATGACCAAAGAAAGATCTGAATTTTTGGAAAGCATATCCCAGCATACCTATACGTACACACACACACATATATATATGTGTACACACGCACAGACACACCAGATGCAGTAGGGCCCTGGTCTAGCAGGAGGTCAAGAAGACGACATGTGTGTCCCAAAGAGCCTATGAAGTCAAAGTACTTCATCCTGTACCTCCCCTCCTGTTATTAAGGGTCCTGCCTGGAGCACAACACTTGAAAATCTGGCCCTTTCCTCCGATCGGGATGTGACTTGTTCCTTGGTTAAAAAGTCACTTTGGACTTTGTTGTAGTTCTGCCCTGCGTAAACCTTTCTCCTGCAACAAGAGGTTGCAGGGCTCTGGAGCACCGGCCCCTGGAGAAGCTCCTGGCTTCTGCCACATCCCGAGCTGTGACTCCGGGCTCCCAGCGCTTCTCCAGTGTCTTCGGAGTGCTGCTTCGTCTGGGCAAAGAGAGAAATAGCCAGAGTGCCTCTCTGGACCTTTTCGCGAGCTGCAGCACTTGCATCAGAGGTCTCTGAGAAACCCGGACCCCACACCTGCCTGACAGCCTCTTTTTCTGGTCTCATTTTCAGCCTGTAACGATGCGGAGGTTGGCTCTTGCAAGAGCGATGCTTTCGGTCCCCGGGCCGCTTTAGCGCTTTGCACAGATCCATGCCGTTCCCGGGAGAGCACGGTTGCGCTGATCGGCGACTCCGGCTGCACCAGCTCTCCTGGAAAGGGCTTTTGACGCTCGAGGCCATGAGGAGCTCTGTGCTCGTGTGTGCCTGGATGGATCCACGTTCTGGGGAGGGGCGTTTCGCAACCGGAGGGGTCTCCTTCCTTCCCCTAGCATAGCCCTGCTGCCTGTGGGGTTCTGGTTTCCTTTGGAGGGGATCCAGCCCTCCCTGGGCTGGGGTGAAGCCAGGGATTTCCAAGGGGGGCACATTCTCACCAGGGCGTGTGAGAGGTGGAGGCGGTGTGAGAAGCAGGGGGATGCAGGGGTCACCTTCCCTTCATCCCAGTGAGCTAACGCCTGCAGCTTTCTCTCCGCAGTATTTAAACATGTTACGGACGTGCGAGGGTTACAACGAGATCATCTTCCCCCATTGCTCCTGTGACTCTCGGCGGAAGGGACATGTCATCACAGCCATCAGCATTAAGCACTTTAAACTCCACGCCTGCACAGAGGAGGGCCAGCTGGAGGTAAGGGGGTTCTGCTGTCAGGTCCTGGGGAGCTGGGCTCAGCCCCTGGCCTCTGCCTCCGCTTTGCACCAGCACCGTATCCCCGAAGCTCTGGGGCTCAGGGCTGCTCCCGAGGGGGCTCCCGAGGGATTTTGGCAGTGGCTGGGAGCGCACGGGTTAGGGGTTAGTGTGCGTCTCCACTGCCGCCTCCTCAGCTCATACCTGTCTCTGCAGCAAGGCTGCCCGAGGCCTCAGCGTTCCCCCTTTGTGTGGCTTCGCTTTTGCCACCTGATCTGCCTTAAACCCCGGCTTCCAGGGAGCCTGCTGGGCTCTGGCCTCACCTGGGTTTCGTCTTCCTTCAGAACCAGGTAATAGCATTCGAATGGGACGAAATGCAGCGGTGGGACACGGACGAAGAGGGAATGGCGTTTTGTTTTGAATACGCACGGGGAGAGAAGAAACCCCGATGGGTTAAAATCTTCACCCCCTATGTAAGTACCCCCCTTCTTTGTGGATTTGCTAAGAAAAAGCCCGGAGCCTGCTCGTTTTCCCTCTGGAAGCTGGAGGAGCACCCTGTGCTCCAGCTTTTGGGGCGGGAGGTGATGCAGGGGCCGGTGGCCACCAGGAGGAGCCCAGAGCACGGCGAGCCCTGGGCCAGCAACCGGTGCCAACCTCCCTCCGGCTGGCAGCCAGGGCTGGCTGGGGATGCTCGCTGCTCTGAGAGATGCCTGCTTTCTCTTTGCAGTTCAACTACATGCACGAGTGCTTCGAACGGGTTTTCTGCGAGCTCAAGTGGAGGAAGGAGGTAAGAACCCGAAACTGCAGGGAAATGGCTTCACCTTTTACAGGTAGTGGCAAGTGTTTCTGCCTGGTCCTTAACAGCAGCTTATACAGGGAGTAATCGGACCTGAGAGCAGTGATACTGGGTCTCTGGGGAGTGTGGGGCTAGACTGGCTGGCTCTCAAAGGCCTGGGCTCTGTAGGTGGAGGGTGTTTCATGTTGCAGCTGGAGCAAGGAGCTCCTGGTGCTGGGAAAGCCTTGTGCAGGTGTGACTGACCAGGATAACCAGTTCCCAGGCCGTGCGACTGCAGTCGGTCGCTCCCCGGCATCTGCTGTCGAATACAGATGGCAAAACGTCCATCCTCCGGAGAGATTATGCAGGTTGCTGAATTATTCAGAAAGGGTTGTGAGAGCCTCCAGCGAAAAGCTGCTGAGAAATACAGAGAGGTTTTGGGTTTGCGGGGTTTTGTGGTGGTTTTGTTTTTGTTTTTTTTTTCCCTGAATCCCAGCCTGAGATGCCTGCTCAGCTTTCTCCTGTTGAAGCCGCGCTTAGACCTGGCTCTGAGCCCCAGATGGGGAGATGCACGCGAACAAGCCCACCCCGCCTTCTTCATCCCTGCTGCTGCGCTTCCTCTGTCCTCTCCTCCCACGTGAGGGAGATGTTTTATCACCTTGCATCCATCTGCTGCTCCTCCTTGGGGTTGCCCCACATCTGTCGTCCCCAGGGACTGCTCCCATCAGCTTCGCTTGCGGGAAAGAGGTAGAGAGCAGCCAGAAAAGCCACGTGCGGTCAGCTTGCTCAGCCGGCTCCGGGGTGCTCTGGCCCCGGTTTGCCCTGTGTGTGGCTACTGAATCACCATCCCGTGTCTCTGCTGTCCCAGAGACGTTGCTCTCCCTTGCGGGGACTGGGATAAGCAACTGTCGGAGGTTGGGCCCTCTCTTGTTGCTCGTGATCTGATCAATGCTGTTGGCATCAGCCCTCCTCTTCCCACTCATGGCTTCTCTCTGCCAGCTGATGGATTTGGGTGCCTAAACCAGGGCTTAAACGCGACAAGTCTTGAAACGGGGACCTAGGAAGATCTGCCCTGCCTGGTGGTGGAGGCTCCTAAATGGGAACGATGCCTCCTTCTTTCCTTACCTGGAAGCTTCTTGCGTGCTGAGCATCGACCCAGGGCAGGGGAGTTGGTGCTTGTCCTCGACACGGCTGGGATCCAGGGTTGGCACCGTGCCGGGGTGGGAGGCGTGCTGGAGACACGTGGAGAGCGCAGGGTCTGGACCGCGGCAGCCGTGCTCACCGGAGGATGTTAACAGCGGGATGGAGGAGCATAGACCTGGAAGAGTTTTCTAGGAAATAAGAAAATGGGATTTTTTGCCTTTCCTTAGCTTGAGAGGTGGAAGCTGAATCTCCCTCGAGTGACCAGAGACCTGCAGGCAGACATGGGCGAGGAGACCTCCTGGTGCTGGGCTGTGCTCCAGAGTTCACGATCAGCCCGTTACCCGGTGGACGATTGCAGGAGCAGTGGTCAGGATCCCCCTCTGGCACCCAGACCCACTTTGTCCTGGCCCTGAGCCTTGCAGGAGGGAGGCCGAGAGGCTCGATAGCGTGTGATTACAGGGTTCGGCTTCCTAAAGCACCAAACGCTGCCTGTGCACCACGTGCAGAGCCGAGGAACTTGGCTCTGGGGTTTGTGTCCCAGCTGGGGGAGGGACATCTCTGTCCCTCCTAGGAACAAAGTCTTTGTGGCTCTCGGTTCATGAAGTAGGAGCTGCCTGACAGGGTTGCCTGGCTTTATTCTCCAAATCCCAGCTTCTCCGTAGCTCCCCGTGTCTGACATCTGTGGAGCACCCTGGATCCCATCCCGATGCTCTCCCAGCTGTTCCAACTCCAGCTGTTCAGTCTCCTCCCGTGTCCCCCCCCCCAGCTCTGCTTTCTTATTTATACCCTTTTTATTTTTTTCCCTTGTAAAGGTGGAGGAGGAAGCAACAGACAAGGATAACAAGAACTGCAGTAAAGACAATATGTGCAGCAAGGTAATTGGGCTGAAAACAAACAGCATCTGTGCTCTCTGAGCCAGTCTGGCTGCTCTGCTGCGGACGTAGTGTCTCTCCTGCTCCTCCGCTCCGGTTCCTGTTAGCGTAGGACAGTGTCCTTTCCTAGCGGCTCCTCCTCGGAGGGAACCCGCAAAGTAAAATACCCTACCGCTGCTTTTCATGGGATAGAGATGGCTTTGCGCTTAAAGGCCTCTTTCCTGACGGTAGAAACACGTGGGCCCGACTTGCCCGTCTCCTGGACTCTGCCAATCTTTGGATGACCCGGAATATGACGCTGCAGCTGACGGCTGAGCTCCGAGCCGCGGCTCCCTTCGCCTCCCCAGAGGAGAGGGAAAGGGCACGGTTGTAGAGAGGACAAACGCTTTGGCTCTGCACCTCTTTTAAAGGACCAAAGACTTGATCCTACAAGCCACAGGATAGTGGCCTGTGGTTTTTCTCTTTTGTTGTCCTGCAGTGGTGGAGCAAAGACCTTTAGGGATTGACAAATGCCGTTCGCAGTGCTGCTTTTAATAGCAGGGAGCGAAACCATTTGTGCTGCAGCCCCTCATAAATGCACGCCTCTCCTCCTGCTGCTCTCTGCCCAGCCGTTTTCGCATTCAGCCTGGACAGGATTTAACGCTAAGCACTTAAATCGCTTCAAGATGCACCACGAAGCATCCGTGAATGTCGCCTGCCTGTCTCTCGGATATCTTCTTGTAGGCTTTTATCCCAGCACCTTTGCCGTAGCGTACGCACGGACAAGGCTTGCAGAGAGTCATCTCACGCGGTGATGCCCGGCGTGGCGGTGTGTGCCAGGAGCCGCGGCCTCTGCAGATGCCTCTCTGCAAGCTTGGAGGCCAGCAGCATCCTCCGCGGGGATGCCGAAGTGCCGTCCTGCCACCGTGAACCCAGTGCTTTGCCGTACTCCCGCTTTGAATGTTACTACTTTGCTCAGGCATCGGAAATAGCTGCAGGTTATTTAACTTGTAGGGGAGAAAGCGCAGTTGGGTGTAGCGAGGCTGAAAGTTGTTAACCCCAGCGGTACCGGTAGGTGCTTCTCTCGGGTAGGAGTTGCGTTGTGTTGGCTAGAAAGCGTTGGACATCAAAGAGGGCGAGAGCCTCTGTCTGACTGAACCGAAAGCTGTAGTAGACGGTGTGGGATGTGTCACCCGTTCAGGAAAGAGCCGTGAAACGCGGGGGTGTGGGAGCCTCCCGCCCTGTGTAATACTTCCTCTGCAAAACAGATCCCGCACGATAACGCTCCCCGCAATCGCGCTGGGGTAAACCCTCTCGTCCCAAAACACCAAGTGTGCGCTGCACGGGGTGTATTTGAGGAAGAACAGGCAAAGGTTTTGTGTGCAGAGTCATGCGTGTGTTCCTGTGTTGCCCCTTCAAACTTAAAAGCAGGTGTTTGATGTCTTCTCTACAAAGCCCGGAGATAACCGAGAGGGATTCGCTCGTGCTGCTCGCAGATGAACAGCGAGCCGCAGTTTGCCTGAGCCGTGCTGGGGCTCTGCTCCGCTTCGCCTTGCTGGGGGCGAGTCCCCAGGAAGGGACCGAGGAGTGTCCGGCTCTGGAAATTAAAGGGCCTCGTTGAGGGGGGGAGCTGGTGGGAGAGCTGGGGGCAGTGGAAGAGCTGTGCTCGGAGCTGCTGGCTGCTTAAAACCTGTCCCTTGCCTATCCCTGGCAGCAAGTGAACCGGTTTCCCTCCAGGGAGGACGAGGAGGAGGCAGCAGCAGCGGTGAAAGCAGCAGGCCTCCCTGGGAGGATTTATTGTAATCGGCACAGC
>NW_009608178.1:0-7945 GCF_000690535.1 Cariama cristata
CTTCACCCCAACTCCCGCTGCCGTCCCAGACCCAAAGCCTGTGAGTGTGGAAGCACCGGTTCCCTGACACTGGCATTTACCGGGCTGCAAGTCCGATATCTCGGTGCTGGAAACAAACTTCTGAAGGGAGGGGGGTGAAACGTCCCCCACTGCCCTAAACTGAACTGGGCTTGCAAAGGGATTAAGGCCCCGCCCCGAACTCTTCCTAATCTTGCTGGGGGATGTGGGCAGAGCTTTGGGATTTCTGGAAAAAATGAGGCAACCTTTGTCCTGGGAAGCTGGGGAAGGGGTTCCCTGCCACAACTGTGGTATAGAGGAAGCCTGATGTGAGGAACAGGGAGAGACACAGCGTGGGAAACTTGTGTAAAAAGGTGGACGTGTGTTGGAAGAGGGTAGGCTATTGATGCTCTTTTGGGAGAGCTGAAAGGTCTCAGTCCTGGAGGACTGCGGCACTTGGATAGCTGGAGAATGGATGTCTAAAGCAGTATCGGAACCTGGAGAGGTGACACCTGCTGTCTATCTAGGCATTGCAGTTCCCAAGCTGTTAAATCTCACAAAAAAAAAAAAAAATACTTGCCAGGACACTTCTGTTATCACAAAACCAGGTGATGACACCTTAGCGTGGATGGTTCTTGTGTTTTTCCTAGCCAGCTCAATTTCTTGTTGGGTTGGCTGTGATCATAGGGCTGCCAGCTGCCCTCCTCACCCTGCCTCTGGAGCTTACTGTCCTCTACAACTCCCTGCTTTTCACTATGGGATCATCTGACTCTGCCATCAAAGGAGAAGCAGAAGAAATACGCCAGGGGCTCCTCAGGGGTAAGGAGATCATTCCTTGTAGAGGGCCTCCTTGGAGCAAGCACAGCATTCTCTGTGCTTCGGAGATATGCGGTGACTGGTCAGAGGTGGGGGGGGGGGCTGTGAGCAGGGAAGCCTGGCTCTGCTGGGAAGTGGGAAGTAGGGTGGCTTGTGACTAGGAACGATGTGCAGCTGCCCATCTGTGTGCCTGCTGCAGCCTGCAGGGATGGGCCAGAGGTTTTATGGGAAATGAGAGTTTTCAAGGTGTAACGTGCCAAGTTTCTAGCAAAGTTTTAGCAACAGTAGAAAACAAGTGGGTTTTTTTTTAATTATGGTGTGCTGGCTTCAAAGAAAACTCACTGAAATAGGCTGCAGGTCAGAAGGGGATCGGCAGTGTTGGCACATGCTTGCTTGGGGATAAGTGACCTCAGGAGGACTTGGAGTCATAGCTCTGAACCATGTGTTGTCTCCTAAGCATGCTACTGTTAACTCTGCTGTCCTAGAGCCTGGTTTCCATGCTGCTGAAGCTAGGCCAGCCCTGTAACTCCATTCCTTCCCTCGCTACAAGGAGCCTGTGCTTGCTAGCAGCTTTCCCTCCCTTTTGGGAGGGTGTCTGTTACAGGGCACCCACATGTTGTCTCATGGCTGGGGTTTTATTTGTTTTTTCAGTTCTGGAGGCTTGTGGGGCCTGCGGGCAGGATCTTAGTACCGAGGAGCTGTGGCAGAAGGTGCTGCAGGAGGTAACCGCAGAGGAGCTGCAGGCACCTTTGCACCGACTGGGGGCCTTGCAAGCAGCGTGGTGGCTGGCAGCCAGCCGCCTGGCAAGCATCGCTGGCCTGTTCCGGCTCCTGAGCAATGCTGAGGTAACCAGGCACGGGCAGAGGCTGCACAGGTCCCAGTTACCTGCACCAGAGCATGTGTGCAGATATAAATACTCACAGGTTTGCTAAAGGAGGCAGAGCTAGCATAAATACCATGTTTGTCATAAACGCCACTCTGCAAAATGCTGCTGTGGCACCTGGAGACCTGAACCCATCAGCGCTGCCCAGTCAGTGTGAGTAATCTTCTCCCTGGCATCCAAGTGTAGCCTAATGGCCCTGAGTGCATTAGTGAGTCTCAGAATATCTCCTGCCTGTTGGGGCCCTGGACCTCAAGGTGCGAGACAGGAGCCTTGGGCAGGCTGGAAGGGAGCTGCAGATGGACTTGCAGCCGCTGTAGGGAGCAAGCTGTGAGCAGTGGGTTGCAGAGGAACATTCCCAGTTGATTGTGAGGCTGCTGAGGGGCCCCACCTTTTCGAACACCCTCCAACAGCACTTGGATCTGCCTTGCCAGGAGCCTCTCAAGGTGCATCTTGCTTTGAGGTGGGGAGCTGCTGCCCCAAGCCAGGCAGGAATCACTGCAGCGAGGGACTTGTAGTTGAAGTGAGGTGGTGGTAGGAGATTCCCCAGCGCAGAGAGCACTGTCAAAGGGTTTGGTGGGGCCTCTGTTTCCCTGTGCTTTGGAATCAGTGTTTCCTGCTTCCCTTCAGCATTCCCTGCTCTCTCTCCTCTGCGTATTTGTAGGACCCAGGAAGAGCTCACTGCAGCAGTGGGGAGAACGAACTTCTCTCCCTCCTCAAGGCATGGCGAGTACCTGCTGAGGAGGCCTCTCTGCTCCTTGTACAGAGCACCGAGGACTTGAAAGAGATCCTCTGCACCGCAGCAGCCTTCCTGCAAGGTTTGTGTGGAAGAGGTACTCATGTCTGCACTGCCTTCCATTGCTCTTCTGTTCCAGGACCCACCCCCCCTGGCCCTTATCTTGGTTTCTCTTCCCAAGCAAACCGGCCCTTGGCATTTTCTGGGCTGGTCCTTTGGAAGCGAGCCTGAGTGGAGCCTCTGGGTCTCAACTTTGCCATTTGATGTCCAAAGAGCTTCTCTGCTTTTTCCCCAGCTAAGCCTTTCTCTGCACTGTGACAGGGTGGTTCTGCCTGTCTGTGGCTTAGGTAGGCGTCTGGCCTCTGCGGTGATCTTGTACAAAGTGGAAGGCTGACAGGGGGATTATGAGGATTTTCCTTTCTTCTTCTGTCTGTCTTCTGGCACTTGCCTTATTGCAAGCACATTGTTCCTGTTGGATTGTGATGCTGCAGGAGCCAGGCAAAGCTGGCTGATTGATCTCATCTGACTGCTTCGTTCTGTCCCGCTCATGGTTTTCCCTTGCTCACTGTCTTGACAACCCCAGCAGCTCCAGGGGCAGCCAGCGTTGCCTCCCTGTGTTCAGGCTGACATGGGGCCTTTCTGCGAGGAGGGGAGGGCAGGAGATCCTGCCCACAGACCTCTCACCCATGCCTCCAGTGTGGCGACAGCATTTCCAGTGGGGAGGTGGCAGATATGAATGTGATGTAGACATGTGAGAGCAGCATCAGAGGGAAGATTGAAAGAAAAGTAAATTCCATTTGCAATAAATATTCATGAATTAAGACCCAAAGCATCCTGCTGGGAAATGGCCCACGTGCTGGAAAAAGGTTTTCTGAGATTCTGTGTGTGCTTCCCCATCTGCACCACCGTTGCTGTGGATGAATGCGCAGGTGGATCTGCCCAGCACCTACCTCTGCCCTTGTTTTGGGCCAAGGCAGGCATCTTGGTATCTGGGCTTGGAAGCTGCTATTATTTCTGCTAGACGTTTCCATCGAGTGGCTTGTTCTCTTGCAACACAAGCAAACCAAAGATGGCAGCTTCACACCACCCTGCTGTGCATTGCTGGGTGCAGAGGGGATCAGGGAGGTCCTTATGGCACTAGGAAGAAAAGGGGATATATGTTTGTTTGGGGACCAGGTGGGGCGGGAAGAGGAGCTGCAGAGCTGAGATGTTGGGTCTGTGTCCTAGGGCTCCAGGAGCTGGAGGCTGGGAACTTCCCCACTGCCCTCTCCCTTCTTCAGGAGGCTGCGGGAGGATTCTGCTCCAAGAGGATCCTGGCCCAGATCTACATCTGCCTCGGCTGCTGCGCTCAGCGAATGAAAAAACCCTCGCCTGTCAGTGGGGAGAGGGGAAATGCAGTCTGGAGCAGGGTTGGGAGGCTTAGGCTGATGTCCACACTGCCTCTACATGGGCCTAGGCTGCTGCAGAAAGGTGAGATCTTGAGCAGAAATTGCCTTTGCGGCGCCAGCCTCCTTGAACAGCTGCAAAATCCCCAGGCGGGAATTCTGGCTGAGCGCAAAGCGTTGCTGCAGAGAGGGAAGCTCAAAACCCAGCCTGAGGAGGGCTGCCTTTGGCTAAAGTGCTGGCCCTTGCTTAGTAGGGATCGCTGGGGAAGTAGAGGAGGGATCTGGATCCCACTGAACAGTAAAGATGTCTGCAAGATGTCCTTGCAATATGCACCTCTTCCCATCTAACTAGGACAAGCCTCAGACAGCCCTTCAGCATCTGAAACGGGCCCTCCAGGTAGACTTTCAGTGCCTTCCTGCCCTGTCCCACGCGGCTGCAGTGTACCACAAGCTGGGGGAGACCGATGCGGAGCTGCAGGCCTTGGCTCTGCTCTATGAGGTTTGTCTGCTTCCTGCAGTTCTAGGTTGATTTTTGCTGAGCAGAGCCTGCACAGAGCTTCAAGCAGGCTCATGCCTTCTGGGTGGCTGTTTGTTTGACCCTGGAGGGTTCTCCAAAGTACACTACAGCAGTTCAGCTATGGTGCTGCCTTCAGCAGTGGGCAGGAAGGAGCCCAGTGAGATCCAAAATTCCTGCCCAGCACCTAGCCATTGGATGTGGCAAGACCTCTGGGTCCCAGTTCGTGTTCCTGGTAGCTTGGGAGAAGAGGTTACCCTGTTGTGTCAGAAAAAGCACCAGTCTTTTAATAAAGTATCTAATAGTAAAGAGGTCTTTAAAAGACAGCACCGGATTAGCTCTTTAGCTGTTTGAAATCCATAAGATACAAACACAGCTGTGGAGAGGGATCTCTCTTGTTACAAATGGCCCAAGATCTGGTCTAACTAGGTCTGCAGCTGCAGTGGGAGATGGTGTTCCAGGCAGCTCAGAGCACCTTGAACTGGAAACTTGAGGTGATCTGGGTGATCTTGCAAATCTCCTGATGCCGTGTGGAGATCTGAAGTTTGCCTGTCCCTTTGTGATCCTGGTCGCTCTTCCTAGAAGTGGCTGTGCTGTAGCAAGTGAGGAAAGCGTGGCTGTGCTTATGAAGTGCAGGACTTCTGCTCGTCTGGGTGTATCTCCAGATGCCAGAAGTAGCAAGGGATTGCAGCTGCTGGGGACTTCACTAGCATTGTATTGACCATATTTTCTATTCCTGTTTCACAGGCTCTGGAAAAAAACCCTCCAGTAGCTGCTTCCTCTAGTCCATTCTTCCTAATGCGTACTGAGCTTCTTGTCCACACGCCACTACTAGCTTCTCTCCTTCGCCATCGCCACCCCTCTGAAGTGAAGTACCTGCTGGCACAGCGGTGTCTCCAGGATGGGAGGTAACAGTGCCTCATGCTTCACGTCTGCTTGCAACATGCTGCTTGTTTGAGCTCTGTGGTTTTCTCTGTGCTCCTGGAAATCATCCAGTTCAGTACTGCTATTGTAGGTCTGCTCAAAGCATGGGTATCGTGACCAGTGTGTGGTGCAGGCAGAGCCTGTGAGCTGGTGATCCAGGTTCCACCTGGCTGCTGGCACTTCTTGGGGTTCCTCTGCTCCTTGCATCACATGTCCTGTCCCTGTTGCAGGGTGGCTGATGCAGTGGAGCATTACCTGGATTTTCTGGCCCTGCTTCAGGAGGGGCTGCAGCAGCAGGTGGGTGTTTGATGATGGTGGTGGTGATGAAGTTTGGATCCCCATCCCAAGGCCTGGGTCCAGGCATCACCCCTGGGCTCCAGGTTTCAGTGTCTAGTTTGAGATGTGAAGGAAATGAGGTGGAGGCTCATACCTCTGACTTGTAGCGTGTCTGCTTTTGGATTCACACCAGAGAGCACTTGCCACTGCTGTTTGGAGAAACAGCTTCCCCTTCCCTGTGGGGAGTAGCTGTTGGCCTGGGCTTGGATGTCCTTCACTTCAAGAGTAGGGATTTGCTGCATTGACTCTGCTGAGCTGTTAGTGTCTGTGGGAGTGGGTTTCAGCTTTGCTGGGCAGCAGCACCGGGTTCCCAGGAAGCAGAGTCATTCTGCTTGGCTGGGAGCTGTGCAGTTCTGTGTCTGAGCACTGCCATCACTCTTGCTCCCCAGGTGCCCCTAGATGGTGGCTCAGCTCTGCCCAGGATCCCTGAGGTGTTCCTGGAAGCAGCGTCTGCCTTGGAGCAGGCCGGGAGGCACCAGGATGCCATAACAATGTGCGACGAGGTCATCAGCCGGACGACTGACCTGATCCCACGGATGTTACCAGCGGAGGAGAGGCTGGAGCAGGCGGAATGCCCATTGCCAGGGGCAGGGCTGGCGGGTGGACTTCTGTCCCAGAAGGAGAGTCTATGCTGCCTTGCCTGGAGAGCAGCTGGATACCTGCACCAGGGCTGGGCATGGGCCAAGCTGAGTGAGAGCAAGGAGGCCGTAACGCAATTCAGCAGGTGAGGAAGCCTCACTGGGAGAAGGGGCCTCCTCAGCAGGCATCAATGGCTGGCGGGGGCCACGGCAGGGCACAGCACAGTGCAGGGCCTGACCTGACAACTTGCAGTTGGCTGCCCAGCCCAGGAGTGGTACCAAAACTCCTCTGTCCTCCCACCCACAGGTGCCTTGGTGATATCTTGCGAGTCCAGCTTTATGGGTATGGCGTTGAACCAACAGGTAGGGCGCTGCACAGCTGGGACCTGTCAGGGCCTAGCTGGGTCAGGATTGGTGTGGTTGGCAGTGGTGGGTACAGGAGGGAGCAAGGTGCAGGGCCCAGCTTTGCGTGAGCTCTGTGCCACACTGGAGCCTCTGAAGGGACCAGCTGATTTGGTTGGAACAGGGTTTGGCCTTGGTTCTGCCTCCCTCCCCACTGTCTAGGTGACAGTTACATGAGCTGTGAACCAGGAAGCATCTCCAATCCAGATTTCAGGGAAGAGATCTGTACCAGTTGTGCAGATGGGCAGCCAAAGGCCAGGCTGCTGCCGAGATCACTGTTCACCACAGCCGTGTAATGTACCAAGCTCTTGGCGTTCTTCACTCTTGCTCTCTGCCACGTCCCGGCCTCATCCAGCCTGGCGAAGAGGCTGAGCTGTGCCACTGACGGTTCAGAGTGCTGGAAGACGTGCAGCCCAAGTACATGTTTGGCATGTCCTGACTGCTAACCTGGCTCAGCCTGCTGGGACATGAGAGGGAATGTCTGGAGGATGCTGTCTCCAGGTGTGTGTGTCTTTCTGTGCCAGATGATCTCCTGCCAGAAGTGGAGGTGCTCCAGAAGATCAGGTTGCTCGCTCTCATCGGGCGAGGTATGCAGTTCCTGGAGCTGGGGAGGCACAAGGAGGCCTTGTTGGATTTCCAGCACGGTTTGCAGATCTCGCCAGGTAAGAGGCTCATTTTGATGATGGACAGAGGGGATTTCTACAAATTTGTCCTGGACTGCTTTGCTGTCTTCAGCAAAGCTAAAGCTCTTATGCTTTAGACCACACTTATTTGGATGTCAAGGACTACAGAAGGGCTACTAGCAGTGTTACATACCTGAGATGCTTCTCTGGGCCCTGGAGAAGCAGACCAAAACTATTGTCAAAGGAGTGTATCAGAACCCTATGCCCTGAGACAGCTTGGAAATTTCTCTTCTTCCTGCCCAAACCCCAGCTTGGTACAGCCAGCTTTCTCCCAGATAGGGTCTGCTTTCCCAGAACAGAGGAGCTGGAGTCTTGCTTCATCCTAATGAAGCAGCATGTCCATGCCTGGCAGTCCAGAGGCTGAGTATGGAGGCTGTCAGGGGAGAGGGGAGCAGAGTTGGCAGCTGTACGTGTCCTGAGCGCAGCTGAGGCATGGCTAGTGCTGCTCCCAGGGGTCATTTCTCCTGTTCAGTGCTCCAACTGTGCTGACATGGTGCAGGGGTGTGAGCTTTGCCAGGGTCTGCCAAACCTGCTGGTCCCAGTCCTGACGAAGGCTCCCTCCCTTTGGGGGTGCAGACCTGCCTGCAAGGAATACCCCAGCCTGTGTCCAAACAGAATCGTGGCTGGCTGTGCCACAGGGCTAATGCCATTTGCCTTGGCTGCCAGCCCCAGGGTTAATTATAGCCTGTGACAC
>NW_009608179.1:0-211 GCF_000690535.1 Cariama cristata
TGAGCAGGTGCGGGGCAGGCAACTGCCCCAGGAGGGACGTGAAGCGAGCAGGGCAGGTGGCTGGCTTGGCTGAACAGGGAACTCCTGGCGGAGCTCCAAAGGAGAAGGGAATTGTCCCATCTCTGGAAGCGAGGTCAGGCTTTGCAGGAAGGTGGCCAAGCCGTGGCTCCTTCTGATGGTCAAGTCCCTTTTTTGTCGGGTGGCTTCAAAA
>NW_009608180.1:0-307 GCF_000690535.1 Cariama cristata
GGCCGAGAATTGCAGCGCTGCCCTGCAGTCAGCATGGAGAGACTCCCCGGCCCCGCTGCACCCCAGGTACCGCCGGGGTGGGTGGGGGGCCCAGCCTGAAAACCCCTTACTTGGGGACAGGCCACCCCCTGGTTGGGTGTGCGTGGGAGAGGGGGGCTGGCAGTCCCATTCCCATGGCCAGGCAGCCATGGGGACAAGGACATGGAGCGCAGCCTGGCCAGCCTGCCTGCCCCAGCTGTCCCCAGCCCCTTGGGAAGGGTTGGGGGACGTTGGTGTAGGGTCACCTCCCTCCTGGGGCTGGCTCTGG
>NW_009608181.1:0-920 GCF_000690535.1 Cariama cristata
AGAAAATGACACATAAATAACTTTTTTTAAGAAGAGCCTAAAGATCTGTGTTTCCTCCCCGGGCTGCCCAGCACGGCCGCTCCAAGCATCCCGGGAGCAGAGGGGCAGACCCTGGTCCCAGCCGGGCAGCCGCTGCACCAGGGGCCTCTCTGCTCTCTTGGCAGGTCTAGAAATTTGGCTTTTGGTCCTCCTGGGCATCTGGGGAAAATCTGGGCTCCTTGAGGCCAAAAAAAGGGGAGAAAGAGAGAAATGCTTAGTCTTGTTCAAGCCAGTTGAGACACTAATAAACTGGGGATGCACTGTGGCCGTGGAGGGGCTGACTCCCCCCCACCCATCCAGCTCTGAGTGTGCCCAACGCAGCGGAGTTACGGCGTAAACCCGCACCGTGACCTTGCAGGGCGACAGCTCGCTGCGTTTTAGCCCAGAAGAACCAAACTAAAAATCTGTCCCTAAGCCCTGATGAGCACGATGAGGTTCCCTCCATGCAACGCTCCCTCCAAATGAACCCTCCCGGGTGTCTTACGGTGCCCAAAGAGCAGGAGCCAACCGACGTCAGCCAGCGCCGCGCTGCCGGGCCGCAGCCGGACACATTTGTGCAGTGAGGCTGCAGATGCCGAGGTGTTTCCCCGGGCACTGCGGCACCAAGGAGACCCCGAATCCCAACACCACCAGGACCTGCTGGTACGGCTTGGTGGTGGGAGCGGGTGAGCCTGTTCACCAAACTGAGGTCATCACCCCCCCCCTAAATTTAGTGAAAAGAAGGGGAGAGGGGATTATATGGGGAGTTAACGGAGAGGGAGGGAGCCAGGCTCTTCCACATCAGAGCATCCAAAGCCAGGTCCTGCTGTGGGTCACTGCCCAGCAGCCTCCTTCTCCCCTGCATGTCCCAAGAGCTGTGGCTGTCGGGGTCGGTGGGACGA
>NW_009608181.1:943-2824 GCF_000690535.1 Cariama cristata
CCCCTCCCCATCACGGCCAGCCCCGGCTGCTGCAGAGGCAGCGCGGAGGAGGATGCGCTGGAGGAAAACACGGCTGCCACGGTGCTAAAACAAACAGCCTCTACCAAATGGCTAAACCAAACTCACTCCTCAACTTTTTGCATCTCACAAACCCCAAATCCAAGCCTGCAGCCCACACAGGGGGAGGGACAGGAGGAGTGACCCAGTCAGGAGGGAGAGGGGACAGGACCACGCTGGCGGTGATGCTGAGCACAGCCCTGGGCTGGCGAGAGGCAGGCAAGTGCCACCACCCTCTCCATCACCAAGCCCCCGACCCGGGCACAGACAGCACTCAAACACAGCTCTCACACCCTCACTATCAATGGCCGTCAGATTATCGTGATTATTTTTAGCAGCAGTAGCAGCCAGGTTTCCGGGTGAGCGGCAAGGGCAGCCCCAGCTCCAGCACAACCAGAAACACTGGGAAAAGACTTTTCCAGTGCCCCCCGGGGAGCTGCAAAAGCACCTCAGCCCCCTGCCCTCGGGACACTGATGTGCTCCTCCGGTCCCCCACGCTATCGGAGCAGTTCACAAATGCAGGGGAAATAAAAAACCCAGAGGAAGGAAGAACTGAGACGGTGTGGTTCGGGCCCGTGGGGCTGCGGGAGGGGACACTGGCGGGCAGGGTCTGGAGGAGAGCGAGGGCACGATTCATTTTTTTAAATCTGTGATACAAACTAAAACAAGGCTGAGGTCACTGAGCCGGAGCAGAGAGCGTCTGTTCCTAACGGACAAAGAAAAAAACTGGGTGCTCCTCCTGCAGAGCCGTCCTCTTCGAACACAGAACCTCCCAACCCCAGCACGGTCCTGGCCCCTGCTAAACAGCCCCGACCCACGAACACACAGGTTTGCTCCCGGAAAGGAGACGTTCAAAATTCAGCGACTTCTTCAAAGCACGGGACCAGTTAAACAGAGAGCCTACGCGCATTGCTGCAGATGAACGGCGTGGCTGGATGGGAGAGCCCTGAACACCCCGGGCCTCGGAGCTGAGCCGCGGTGGGGGGGTCCCTGCACCCTGTGCGGGCCAGTCCTGCCCTCCGAAGGTTTGTGGTTCCCGCAGTGGGAGCAGCAGAGCCAGCTCTTTAGGTGACCTCAAAAATTAAAAAAAAAAAATCACAATGCTGGCCTTAAAAATAATTACGAGAAACAACTGCAACAAAAGGCTGTGGGTTTTTTTTTTCTCCTTTGCCCTATGGGGACAACCCGCCTCGTCCCTTCCTTCAGCTTCCCACGTCGCAAATGCTCTTTCGCTCTTCCCACCGACCACAAACCCAAACAGGAGACTGCTGGTTTTCTTCAGCAAAAGGGAAATTCCCTCTGCATCCCCTTTCCAGCCGATGGGAATGACTCCGTGCAGGCAGCGAGGACACGGAGGGCGAGGCGGCTCCGTTTTCCCGGGGCGAATTCCCCCGCCGTCCCCCAGCCGTCCGGTTCCCCAGGGCACCCTCCTGCCAGCCCCAGCCCGGTGGGTGCTTCAGTTGTGTTTCAGCAGGCAAAACCAGGGCTGAACGCCTCTTTTGGGGCTTGACGGAGCATTAATGCTCACAGCAGCCACCCCGGCAAGTGGAGGTGCTTCCAGCGGCATTCCCACAAGAGCCAGGGAATCAGGTACCTGGAAAACTAAAAAAACCCCTGGTTTTTTTTTTTTTTTTTCAAGTTACAAAAGAACTGGTAGGAATTCTTTGGGGAAAAAGAAAAAGCTTATTATTCCTGTAATTGCAGAAAGCTGGTTTCAGCTCCTCGAGATGCTGAGATAGCAGCAGAAAGCTGGACGGAGCAGGGGGACCCCAGCCCACAGCCAGCCTCCGACGGCATCGTCCCAAATGTGCTGTGCAAGAGAGA
>NW_009608182.1:0-215 GCF_000690535.1 Cariama cristata
CCGGCGTCGCGGGGTGCGGTGAAGCTTCCTGCGGGGCCTGGGACTCGTCCCTCAAAAGCACCTTCGCACCCACGCAAAGTAGAAACTTGCGCTTTGTACCAAAAAAACGGGGCTGTGAGGTGTCCTGGGTGCTGCGTGGGCCTGTCAGGAGCCCCCAGCACCCGTCATGGTGCTGGCCCGTGGTCTTCCTCCCTCCGTGACCGGAGGCCTGCTGG
>NW_009608182.1:244-2875 GCF_000690535.1 Cariama cristata
GGTGCTGGGCTTTCCCTGGGGGTTCCCTCGTTTCTGCTCCCAGTTAGGGGGTCAGCGCGGCCCAGGTCCTGTCCCCGTCACTGACAGGGCAGTCCTGAGGGGTCGTGTGCTGCCGGCTCTCCCCAGGCAGGTACAGCCAAGGTAGCCGGGAGTAAAATGGGCAGGTTGGGGTACCGGCGCAAGGGGGGTAGTTTGACAATTACAGCTTGAATCCGTTCGAGGATGCCGCTTCGCTTGGCACAGTGAGAGCTCTCTTCCTTTCCAAAAAGGATGGCATAAAGATGGACAACTAAACTTCAATTTATTAAAAATACTGACCCATCAGTAGCCCTCTGGAACTAGCAGAGGCCTGCCTTCTCCAAACCCCTCTGCGGGCATCCTGTAATACAACCACCACGTAACGCCACCCCCGACGCACACTCACCCACCTACGCACACCGACTCTCTGCTCTATCCTGCTCTTTTCAGTACCTTTCGCACTTGCACTCAGCTGCCCGAAGGACGGATCCTGGCACTGCCTGATGTGCTGCTGAGCACCGCAGAGCAGAGGTGGGAGCAGGGGGCTGCATCTTTACACGACAATAAAAGCTATGTGTGTGGGGCTTGTGTTGAAAAGTGGCACGTAGAGCGGGAGGGCTTGCTTCCCCACTCTCTTTGCACGTCTTTCTCTGCATTTCTGAAAAGTGTATTTACAAGTTTGTTATCGCTCCAGTAAATCTGCAGGTGTTTGCTTTCAGGGTGTGAGCAAGTTGGCATGGAAAGGCAAGGCCTTCTTCAATCCCTGACCGGCGACAAGTAACAAAATGGGTCACGGAGCAGTGCTTTCCCCTTGGGATGGATACCTGGCTCACTATCACGTTGACCTGAGTCATTTTGCCGAACAGGAGGGCTGTGAACAACACGATACAGTGAAGTGTGTGCCTTCCCTAAGGGTCTTTGGCCTCACACGCTGATGGCGATGATGGTGACGTGCACATACGTGGGTCTGGGGGTCCGAGGGAGCCTTTCAAGGAGCGCAGTCTGTACTCATCATCCTCATCCCGACCTCGCTGCCCTGCCGTGCGGTGCTGATAACTCCTCAGGATGAAAGCTGGCTCCATCTGTCTCTTCCATTTCACAGGGCACAGCTCTAACTCTCCTGACATCCAGACCATCTTTGGTATGAGTCTCTGTCTTATCGCGGCCTGAGGAGATACAGCCGTAGGCTCTCCTTAGAGTGGGGGGTTATTTTTACCTCTCCTCAGAGACCCCTGGACTTCAAGTAAAGCATCTAAATGAACTATAAAAGGACAGTGTTGACTATTGTCTTAGGACATCTCGATTTATAGACTCCTCTAGTCCTGAAGTGCAGGCCTGGAGGGGGGGGGTGTCACTCACTGGTGTCCACAGATGCTTTTTATAAATGTCCGTGAGACTAAAACTGCTTGTTCCTCGGGATTCTCAGCTTTTCCAGAGGCGGAGACAGGGCACGGAGGCACATGTAGAGGTATATAGCTATAGAGATTTAGAGGTATGTAGCTACAGAGATAGAGAGGTATGTACTGCGCCTGTTCAAGTGCATCATTCCAATCTGCTTTGGTACAAATCGGCTCCGCTTTATCCTAAAGAGACAGAACAGGTCCTCAAGGTAAAGTGTGGCTGGCTGTACCCCAAGAGTGCTTCAAAGGCTGGATTTCACAGCCCTCATGCTCGCCTCTAGTTCTCCCTGTCTTTTGCCACTCCTCTCTTTCTGTCTGTCTCTCCGCAGGACTCTCTGGTTTTTATTTATGGTGTCGTTCCTGTCTGCACAGAATCTGGAGGCTCAAATACAAGGCTTGTACTCTGCATATGGGAGTGAGAGTGCAGCCTCTTGGCTTGCCAGGGCAGGAATATCACAGCTAGCAGGGCCCTCAGTCTCTGCTATGGATTTCTTCTGCAAGTTCAGGCAGGTGCCCTGCCTCTCCTCCGCTCGGTTCCTCTCTGCAACAGCACGTTCTTCTGCAGGAGTCAATGCCACGGTGGTGGCAAGGGCAAACGTGACCCCGGAGTGAGCGTGCAGCAAGCAGCATTCCTTCTCACCCTGTCACCATGGTCCTTTAACTGGTTAAAACACAGGCAGTACGTTAAAGACACGAGATGCCCAGATTCTCCCTAATGGAAGCTGTAGAAATGCCACAGACAGAAGCTAAAAATCTAATCATGCATCTATAAACAGCTTATGTTGCTTTTTATGAGCATTTGAATCAAACAGTGGGAATTGAAAGCAGCTGTTACTCAGTCACTGCACAGAAACGAGCAAGTGGCAGCTGAAGTCAACCACATCGGAGCAAAACGCCTTCAATTTCTATTCAAAGTCACGGAGCGGGGACGTTGGAATAAGGAACAAATCAAAGAAAAGTGTTTTCTGCTCCCAGGTGTTCTGCTGATGGGAGGACTGAGTTATCTGTCATGAATTATTCACCACTTCTAATGATGCTATGATGATTTTTTTGCAGGTAGGAAGAGGGAGAGAGCCACCAGCTTGCATCACACAGCCCCCAGACAGCTTCTGGCTGCGAACACGCTGTCTGCCTGGAGAGGAACCATCCAGGGAGCCCTGTCCTGGCTGGGCTCCATCCCAGGGAGGACACTACCCGCACCCCAGGGACCTGC
>NW_009608183.1:0-49147 GCF_000690535.1 Cariama cristata
TTCAAAACGCAGCCTTAACACTTCTGGAGTTATTTGTTTGCCCACTATTTGTTTATATCTTCTGGAGGAAGGGAAATAGACTCCAAGGAATTACATTTCCAGAGAAAAACACTACAAAGTATTACAGTTTGAATTTGTGTATTTAAGGGGAAGATAAAAAAAAAAAAATCCAAGTGAACAGTTTCACAAGTTCTGGAGAGAGGAACACAGCTTACTAATTCCTAGTCTAAGGGTTACAGCTACCTCCAGTCATCTAAAGCCAAATGTTGTCAGTTTACAGTACAAATAGGCTTAATTAATTTTTTCTGTATTAAACATAGGGTAATTTACCCTATTAACTGAATATAGCAAATTTTAAAAATTAATAAAATTAATTAAAATATTAAAAATATGCCTGCTCGAGGAGCAAGCAGGCTCAGAGAACCTTGATCCTTTTGGCATTACTTCTGGCTCTGTTCCTACACTCTTGTAAAAAGTCTTCACCTGTCCCTCCACTTACAGGTAGGAATACCAACCACATTTATATATCGCTTTTCATCCACCTGTTCCTACACGCAACATATAACCACAAGGTGCTGCTATCTAAATTAGACTAAAATTGCCTTTTTTTCCTCCCCAAAATTATTATTAACCAAAAATGAAATTAAAAAAATTTAGAGTAACCTGTGTTTAAGCAGCGCACCAAAACTATGACTCTGAAAACTGAAGTATTCAGAAGTGAAAAAAACACTTTAAGGGCAAAGTAACTCTTTAGTTTCAACAAAAATATCACCCCTCAAACATAACATTGTGTCAAATTTTTATTTACCTGAAAATTAATTTTGCTGCCCCTCCCTCGCAATCTTCAGTCTATCCAGTTACAGGCATAAATTCTGCTTTGAACTACTTCACATATTCTCTGCTCGGAGTTTTGGCATGATAAATCACTACTGTCCACAGCACTGCAAAAGCAACTTCTTGTCTTCTAATTCTGCATCAGTTTGAAAGGAGAAAGATGAAGTTATAACATCTGTTTTGAGATCCTCTGCCCTCTGAATATGCAAAAATTGCAAGTTTAAAAGTTCTCTCAGGTAATTCTACCATCTCCTTACTGCAGCTAAAACGCATACTTCAATTTTTATAGCACTGTTTCCAACTAAAGCCTTTAAAGACATCTGGCAATTTTATAAAAAGTTATCTATAACCAAGCTTTATTTAAAGATCACTGTAACATACCCATATGCCTTTTACACATGCACTTGCATCTTTTTATTTCCAGGGGGGTTATTAAACTTGGGTGAGAAGTGTTTTTTCTCGATTTCTCCAAGATAACTTTGCTGTATAACTCAGAAGGAAGTCAACACACAGTCTTGCCAGTTCGTGAAAGCTTTTTCTATTTCACTCATTTATTCTAGCTCTCATGTCAATTCCATTGTTCCATAACAGTTAAGGTTTTACAGCCTTAAAATAATAAACGTATTTTCTTTTCACATTTTACAAGCCTATTCCGCGTTGTTTTCACTTTTGAGAAGCAACAATACATGACTTTGAACACCTACTATCACATCAGTGACCAGAAACATCTATGCAATTTTTTTTTTCTAAACAGTGAAGTTTAGCTGAACAGTGAGTCAGGATCTCCTTCTGCAGTTTCATTTTAGTTTTTTCTAGAAAGATAGATTCTCTGAAAATATAAAAGAGACTGCAAATGATCAGATAGCAACTCATATAGACAAGCGAGACAAACAGAGATGTATTATTGAACAATGTTTAAAGCATCAATCACAATATTTCTCCATCCCATGCATTCCACATCCTGCTGCTGATCTAGAGGACATGATGAAATATGCTTCACTACTGCTTCGATTATTCTGTAACTTTATCCTTCTGTCTTCTCTTCTACACACAAAATGGTTTACAAATATATTAAAATTGACAGGAACAGCCCTATCATGACCCAATTTGTATCGCTTCCCTCAACTCCTGTGCTTCTCCCCAAATATCACTGTGGTCATAATCTCATTTTATTTACAAAGCAATTCTGACTGCTACACAGAACAGCACTTCAATCCTCATCACGTGGACCAGAGTTCACTGAAGTTGTGTGATGGCTTTTGTTACTATTTTTAAAAGTAAATCATAGCTCTAACTAGGAGTAGAAGTAGGCAATAAAGCAGTCTTCTTCGGAAAACTGGTTTTCAAGAACTGATTAACGCATGTGAACTTGAACAATTCCAACGAAAATGCCATATCTAATAGAACATTTTTTTCTACTGGAGAGAAGTCATCATTTGAAACAAGATCTACAGGGCAGCAAACAATTATTAAGATGCTTTATTGACAATATCCACTCACCGCAAAAGTATCTGCCTGCATACAATTAGATCTTAGCTTTTCAATAGTGTTCTATTGGCAGTGGAAAATGCATCAGTACTTTATTGAAAGCAATAAATAATACTGTGATAAAAATAGTTCAAAAGTAGACTGTACATATTGTTACATAATCTGAAAATACACAAAAGATTAATAGAAAAACAGAACAGTAACAATGAATTTCAGTTTTACAAGCAAGTTAAAAGTGGAAAACAAAATAAGAAAAAAGACATGCTATATATATTGTTGCATAATAAATAACGCACCATCTGAACAGATTCTCGCTGGCTTTTTAATATGCCATTTACAAGTGTTGGATACATTTTCTACTCATACAGTCCAAAATGGCTACAACCATCAAAATTAAAGTCCAGACATCTCTTTAGAACAAGTTTACAAAACACAAACGATGACTTAGGTAAGAAAAGTAAGGCCTTTATTAGAAGTTGCACTGCTTTAGTTTTCAGCCCATTGTACCTTCATCCTTCACTACTCATTTGACGTGAGACTGCAGTGCTTCATGATTGGTCCATTAAAACTTGTTTCACCAGCATCTTTCCACAAGTGTTTTCAAGCAAAAAGATCTAGGACAAAAACTCTCTGTGGCCTGTGGATTACGACCAGGAATTATTATGAAGTCTAATCTTGCTCAGTTAAGGAAAAAAAATAAGAACAGTTCTTGGTTTATGGCTTGTTTTCAGTCACTCTGAAGATATGCTATACAAATACAGCAGAGAGCATTATGACCGAGTCAATCACTTCTAAGACATGTTCTGTAGTGTTACAGTTCCTCTCAGCTTTTAAAACAAGTTACATTTTAAATAAAGACAAATTCCAACTACTTGACAAATCCTCTTTGTGGAAAGGTACAGTTCTGAAAAGAAGAACAATCATGTACCATACCTTCTAGAACAACATATGCTTACCTGAAAAAAAGCTGGACTTGTTTTTAGATCTAAGATAACATTTCCAGAAGACAAAATATATACTGCTTGGTGTCATGATACTTTTACAAAGGTATTAAAATCCTTTTCACCTTCAGTTTCATTATTAAAAAACAATTATAATTACAGTAACTGCATAATTTACAAAAACCCTATATTACTTATAGGGACATATACATACAAGCATTACAGTACATTCAGTTGGAAAGACTAAAATTAGAATAAAAAAATCAGCAATGATTTGATTTGTAGACTGAATAGAAACAGAAAAAGTAAGTAACTATATAAATGAGAAGTCACATAAATATAAGAAACATTCAGATTCTAAAATATTTTCTCTATAGTACTCATGATTTTATTTGCTAATTAAAAACTCTGTAATAAAATATCTCAAAGTGTCCATTTAACAAGTATTAACAGGTTAAAGGTTCCAAATGTTCAAAATGCTGCATATCACCGGTAGAAATAGTGTGGGTAAACTGTAAAAAGAACAACAAAACAAACAAAAATCACACAAAAACCAGGAAAGTTCCATTAGCAGTTTTAAAAAAAAAACTTTTCATTCTAAGCTTCTCACAAACAGCTCAGTAGTGTAGCAGTCATGCATCGAATTATTGCCATGCCATAATGTATACAATTTTATTGCCTTCTGTAATCTTTGTGTTGCAACACAAAGTAAAGCACATGAGGTCAAATATTTCTGCTTGCTGGATTTTTATCCTAGGTCATCTGACTATAGAAAATCCTGAAACAGTGGGGAGAATTTGGGGGAGAGGAAGACTTAGAACTTCAGTGTCTTGAAACTAAAAAAAAAAAAAATTTAAGATGCCCCTGAGATTATGAACTGACAGATCCACATGACCTGAGTTACTATGCGCAAGAGTTTCCCCTTCTCAACATTTCATACATAAGAACTCTTTAGAATTAAATTTGTATATCCCAAAAGGTTCAGAACTTGAAGAAAAGGCAGCCAATACATGAGTTGGTAGGGATGTTACTGGTGAGAAGAAAGGAAAGAAACTGTAAGCAGAAGAGACAGGCAATTTATAGCCCATGGAAGATACCAGCCAGTGAGAGAAAGATTCACTGGATTTTTATTTTTAAAATCCAATGTAGTAAAAAAAAAAAATTAGTTTCCAGACTTGTTTGCAAAATGCGAGAAATACTATTCCATGAGAAAATACAGCAGAGGCTGCTGAAGAAAAATAATTTCAAATCCCGGAGCAAGACAGGACTACATATCTTTCCTAACACAGAATACATGTATCTTGTGTTACAACACCCTTGTGTTACCAAGCTGCCTTTTATTGTCAGCACTGCTCACAGCTATCGAAATTTAGGCTGCTGATAGCTAAATACCACCAGACGGCCTAAGCAATCATGGTGGCATCAAGTATCAAGAATTGGAAAACTATGCAATTATCCCTAAACAATTTAATATTGAAGTACGTTGTGGTGGGATAACTTGGACCATGCCAAGACTCTGAAAGATCAATAATCCGAACTGCGGTGTCACACACCAAATTATTTTCTTTCCTTTATATGCCTAATTTAGTTCTGTTCCGTCCTCCCCACTTCTACTCACTGTTTCATCCAACCTTTGATTTCAATGCTTCCTACATAGCTATTTAGCATGGATCCTTTTTGAGGTTGCTTAAAAAAAAAATCTCAAGAGAATACAGTATTTACGAAAGTAAATATTTAAACACTCATACTCTTCATTGCAGGAAATAAGCTCTGCATTTTCAATATAACAATCTACCCTGAAAACTTGAAACAGTTTTGTAAGTGTGTAAACTCACTGTATTAAAATACCTGACATTTTATTTCATAAATATTTGCTTTACTATTACACCTGTCAACTTTACTCACCAGGAGAAGGCTTTAACAGGAGTAGGTCCTTACTGTAGCAGAATCCAATCTTTGTGTTCCTGACACACTGCCTATTTCAAGAAGCATGGGAAGACATGCAGAACACAGCATGCATGTTAGTTTTCAAAAAAAAAAAAAACAACCAACATCACAGCAATGTGATTACAGCTACGGTACTCACCCAACTCTAAGGTTACAAGTTAGAAAAGCAGTATTTATTTTACAGTTTCTATATTAACCACTTTCAGTGACTATGAAAAGGAATTCTAAAAAAACCTGCATGCCAGCTAGCACAGAAAAATTGGCAAAGGTAGTAATTTATTTTTTATTTTATATAGGTTATATATTTTTATTTTCCTTTTTATTTTTATATTGTAAAAAGAAAAGGGTTTTACATGGTAAAGACTTCACTTATTTTAATTTACAGAATTTTCCACATGAATTCTGGAAAGTATTTTGTACTAGCGACAATATTTAAAATTTAAAACAGCTCATTTTAGAGCAACATCAGATGCAAAGGTTGCTTCTTTGAGCTTTAGTCATAAATACAACTTTCAGAACCTGAGAACTCTGACAGATTATGCTGAATTCCTCATCCTGTCTGTTCCAATTAAATACATTTTCCATTTATTTTTACTTGTGTTTTGTAAAACAAATTCAAGTAAAAGTTTATTCTCATGGTACTAAAGAGACTGTTTTTAAACAGACAAGATACCTCACGTGATAGGTGATCAGCTCCCACTTCCAGCTGGGGTTTTTGAGTTTGTTTGGGTTTTTTTAATACATATCTCTCTGTGTGTGCACATATAGATCATTAAGTACACAGCAAAGAATGAAGTAGTGATTTCAAGTATGATCAATATTTAAGTGACCACTGCAGTGCGTGTAGTACACCTTTTACTCAAGTTTTAATAATCACAGAATTATCTGAGGGAGTTTACTCCCATCATTTCTAAATGCATTTTACTGCATTTTAGAAGTAGGACTTACATTGGTCTATTTGCTGGTAATTAGAAATTATGCATCATATGATCAAAAGGCTTCTACTAAAATGTCATTTTATTTTCCTAGTTTAAAATAAATTTCTAACTATAATTCTCATTTTGTTATTCCAATGAAGTAAAAAGAAACTCCACATCTAGTACAGCTTCCTGAAATTATAAAGCACCCCATGGTTAAACACAGTGTTATATATATAACCATGCACAAGGCAGATGCTTTTATGCAGCAAAAAGGTAATTTGAATTTAATTCCTCTGTAATCTCAAGCAAAAAAGCACATCATGCTTAAAATAATACAAAACCAATACCATCAATCTGCATCTTCTTTGGCTGCATAGAGGGTGAAGACATTGAGGTTGTAACTCTGAAATTTGCAGGAAGAGTCTCTGCTGATCCAGCAGCTAAACCTCTTATGTCCTTTGGTCTAAACTTCTTTCTCCATGAAGGTGCTCTCCTAAAGCTCTTATCATCATCCTGTTATATTGATAAACATCATTAGCTATTCAAAAAGTGTAGGATTGTTACTGACATTAAAAGGACTACTGACAATCTTAATCAAATGTATCACCACTGAATAAGTTAATCTTCAGAATGGTCCAGGTGCAACAGCAACAGAAATCTTCATTTGCAACAATCTGTGTTCATTTGCTAGAGCGTAGGCTCTTCAGCTCAGTAACTATGGAAATTCACATGCCTGGCACATTTAGGAAAAGGTTTTGTACTTCGAATGTTTGTACTTCATGATTTGCAGTAATCTGTAAGTGTCACATCACTCATTTTTAGGGGATATGAGGAGTGGAGCACATCATAAAAGCTGCTTTGGGAACACTGACATGTAGAGGCTTAATTTGAACAATTGTTTTTAACCTTCAATTCTGTCTTACAGGAATGATGATACAGCTATTGTGCTTTCTCATGCTACAAATTATAGAAGTGACAGTGAGGAAAACAAAGTGTAGTAAATACTGTATTGCCATGCAGTGTTTTGCTTAAGCACTTGGGTAAACTTAACTTGTAAGTTAAGTGCATTTTCCCCCATTAATACATCTGTATCTTGGAAGTACTATTCCACTTCAGAAATATAATATTGCACTTACTAAATACAACAGCTTAAATCCCACTTCGAAAAATGTCTTTTGCAGTGAAGGTATTGTGTCAATGCAAATACATCCACTAGCCATCTCCATTTGCCAACCTGATCTTTAGAAACAGTTCAATCCTTTCAATTTCATTTTACCTAAAATTTATCCTCTTTTAGAATTAGGAGACAAGTATCTACATTATTTGAAGAGATCTTTGTGATGAAACTGCCCTGTGCTGCTAGAACAGAGCAAGCATCTGTTCCCTCAAAGCTCCTTCTCTTGCAGTTTGAAATCAGTAAGGAAAACTACCTTAGAAAACTATCAACCTGCTTTTCTGATTATGTTTTTAAAACCTTTATCAGAGATGCATACTGAGAACAGAGCTGTCAGGATGTGCCACAGAAGGGCTGCAACAAGTCCATTAGGCAAAAGATGAACACAAAACCAATCAAGGTCCGTCACAGCAGCCTCCTTCCTCAACACACTGGTGTATGCTTCAGCTCGCTGATCCAAAAGCGGTTCGAGCCAGCACGTTCACCCTTCCCCTGTCCTCTTCCTCATACCAGCACAAATGTTTCTGAGATATCATGGACTGGTTCCCTGATGTCGTTAACCATGTTAGGGTTCTGCCACTTTAGTCTTGATGTGAACCACTTTCGCCCACACGTGGTACCACAAACTCCCATTAGCACCAAGGAAGACGCAGCACAGAGTTAGGATCCTCTTGGGGAAGTAACACCAGCTTGAAACTGTTCACATAGTTACAGCATAGAGCAACTTAAAAGGTTAAAGATGTAACACTCTCTTTTATGCTATGGGTTGACAGGGTCTACAAAAAAAACCCACACACCAACCCACGCACATCTAGTTTAAGAGATTTATACTGATTACATTTGAATGAAGTGTATACACTGTAAGATCACAGACTGCCCAACAGAAATACTTTGATGTGTAAACACACCCGGTGGTCATCTATACCAGTATTAACAGATATTAACACCACAAGATTTCTTGCGAAACACTTGAAACTATTTGAAATATTGCTTGTCAAGACAAAGGTTTGAAACATGCTATACAATGCCTTTCTCTATTATAGCTTGTTCATCTGCAACACTGGTCACTAATCTTCCCACATTTTAGAGAGAAAAAGAAGATTCAGTCCAAAGTGCTGCTATAGGATATTAACAATACAAGCTACAAAAAGCAAACTGGAAAATCATCTCAGTACTTTTATATTCAAAGTCATCTTACCTAAATACACAAAAACTGCCATATTCAGAAACTCTCAAAGAGAAAGAATTTCAAGTTACAATTTTTGTCACTATTCTGTCAATAGCTTAAAGAGGTTCAAGCTAAATTCTTTCACTTAACACTTCTGATAAAGCTCCCAGGACCATAAAATGCGTCAACAGCTCAAGTAACTTACTTCATCAAGTCTTCTGTCAGTGCCCATAGCAAGAAGGTTATTAAACTCCCTCTCCAGAACAGCACGAGCCTAAAGTTTATAGTACAAAAGAAATGGAAATGAATTCCAAAACATTAGTAATTAGTAACCTGTAGTAATATTTAAAACTTAATATAACCAAAATTGTTTAATATCTTCTTATCAGATTAATAAACATACTTAGTACTTTAAAAGTTAAAATTTGTAACTTATTAAAAATTTAAGGAAGTTTTAACAGCTCTCCCTTCCCTTAGCGTGTCACAGAAGTTCATGATTTCTGGCTCAAACTTAATTATTTCAGAATAAAAACTAGCAAACAACAAAAATGATGACTTTTACACCAATGTTGTGAAGATGGGCTATCAGGAAAATATTCAAACAGTATCTTTTGTTCAAGCAAATTTACCAACCAGAATTATTATTAACAATTACAAAACTCTAAGGAAAACATAGTTCTATGTTTTTCTCTTATAGGATAATGAACAACTTTCCATTTCTGAAGTTTCTGGAGCTGGGAATAGAAAGACAAACAGTTCCTTAAGAAAAAAGAAACAGTCAGTTCAATTTTTAACCTTCCTAAAGGGAAGAAAAATCCTATTGGCCATAAAGTAACTACTTATTACTTACCTGTGTGTTTTGAGTGGGTATTTGTAGTAAGAGAGCTAATGCATTATAATCAAATGATTCATCTAAGGCCACAAGTGCACCATGAACTCCACTCTCTATAAGGTTATTCGCATATTCTTTAAGACCAATGGACACTACCCAATGGATCATTCTTTCATTGCTCCAGACAAGGACATCTATGGAAAAAGAAAGTTGCCCAATTTATAACAATACAACTTTTCTGAACAAAAAACCTAGATCTTGATCTGTATGCTTGTTTCGGGATTGAATTTCACATACACACAATTCATTATAAATCCTGTTAAATAGAAGCCCTCAAGGAATTTTGTCAAGTAACATTTCGGTTGTGACAATCTGGCCCCGCCTTTTTTAGTGTGCGTGAAATGCTCTGAATTGGCAATAACACTTCACACTTAGGAGCTAACACTGAGTGGTAGAGTCTTTCCATACAGTAGTTTTCCTTGCGCTCAGAAGGAACAGTCCTTGCTCAATCTCCTCTCTCTGCCCAGAAGGAGGCTACAGTCACAGTCACAAGTTCGGCTGGGCATAACGTTCATGCAGATGGGGAAGACAGGATCTTCTACTTTACATAGCCACTCAGGGGCCTGGACCTCACCCAAGACAGATTAAAATATTTTGGGGAAAAATATTTACTACTCAAAAGAACCTTATAGCAGTTTCTCATGCACTTCCTACTGCATTTGAACCAAAAGCTTTTATTTATTACCGTTGAAAGCTTTATTTATTAGTTTTATAATCTTATCCACCCTTAAGTTCTGAAGGTGTTCGATTTAGTAATGCAGACTTACCTTCAGCCTGTGTATGCACACTACTAAGCTTTTCCACAATCATAAATTTAAAGTAGAAAGTAAACATACTAGAAGTTTGCTGGAAGGCATTTCATACTGTAACGGTTCAACAATCAATATACTCTCATCTTTGAACTTTTTCAAGTAAAAAAAACATTCTAAAGCAGTATTTACATGTTCAGCCCAAATGTCAAAACAAAAACTATGCTCTTACAGTAGGTTTTTTACAGTACTCAGGAATGTCTACACCAATCAAACTGTTATAATGATCCACACCATGTTTCTGGCTTGTGTCAACCAGCATTCTTCCCAAACAATTCCTGGGAGGAATTTAAGAGTTGTATGTTTGTATGTATGGTGACAATGTTCCAGTGAGCAATTCCCTATAGGCAGTAGATGCAGCCATACCATGCAGGAGACTAAAAATGTCCTACCAGCCACAACATAGGCTTGTTTCATGGCAGTTAGTTGTGACTCCTGGGAATGTTCTCAGGCACAATTAGTAGAATAACCACCAAAAGGTATCAACACTTTAAAAGGAAAGGGGAAGTGCAGGCATAGAGCCTTGTAAGCAAATTTTGTACAACATAACTCTAACATTTTAGTCTAAGATGTCAGAAAAGACTTCTGGTATTAGGCAGAGGACAAAATTTCTACGGGAAGTCTTGGAAAATACTGTGAATTTCCACCCTGCTCTTTCTTCTTCCTCCTCTCTTGTTCAATAATCACCATGAATCTGGAGGATATAAACACCTAAGTCACCTGGGTATTTTTTCATGAAGTGCTGGGTAATAAAAATTACCAGCCACATGTAACAACAGAACCAACAGAAAACACCAAACTTCTTCAAAACCCTCATCCTCCTAGAATATTTAGTTTGTTTCAAACTTCAGAGCAGTAAGCTTCAAAAATGCCTGCATTTGTAACACATCTCTTGTATTTAACACTTGATATTTTATAAGTAATTCCTCCCTCTAATGCCTTTTTTTTTTTAAATAAATTTTTTAGGCAGATCAGTGAAAACATGTTAGAATCAGACTGAGGTCAAGACAATGCACTAACCCTTAATTTCATTCTGGCTTTCCTCTCTTTTTCTTTCAAGTTCTTTTCGATCATAATTCAGTCTTCGCAGGCACATAATTCCACATTGAAAGCTGTTTCTGTTTGGAAAAAAAAATTAGGAAAAAAAGACATTTAAAGATAATGGAAACACTTACTATAAGTCAGGTCTCCAACTTAAATCTATTTACCTGTGAAAGCTGTCCACCATTTTAAGTTGCCCACGCAGATCTTTTTTAGTTAAATGATCCAGCATTCGAGCATCAACAAGACATTCCATGAAATAGCTGCGATACTGAGGGAGCCCCAGGCTAGGGAGCCATTCATTGCCAATCCACTCATGGTTCATATCACCATATGCTAACGTCTGTTTTTAAAAGATTAAGGAATAAGCTTATTAACTTGAGAAATAAAAGAAAAGCTTTTTTAGACAACATATTTTAAAGAAAAAAGCAAAACAATGCTTCCTTAATTCTTAGCCTGAAGATAAGCAAATCAAAACACTGAATACTACATGTATGTTTTCTGAAGAAGTCATCCTCATGAAGAAAAGCAAATTTAGATATTCAGGTAAGCAAGTAAAAACTGCCTTATTTCATGCTGAAGAGTATGAAAAAAATGCAAAAGCTAATAAAAAGACTAATCTATATGGTTTTGATTGCAAGAACCATAGAATTTCATTCTGTTAAGATGTTAAAAATACTGCATCTCTTGAAAATTGGGAGGGATCTTATTTGTCACATGACCATATAAATACAAGATATCAAAAAAATAACTGCAGAGGTTTTTTTCAATACATTTAACTGTTTTCAGAAACTGATAAAAACCCACCATGGAAGAACAAACAATTCTGAATGCTTGTTCTTATCCCCCCACCCCACCCCCCCAAAAAAAAAAAAACACAAAACCAAACCACACAAAACCCACAAACTCTTCTCACTGCATTTTTGACCTGCAAATCACCAGGCATTTTTTGGAGAAAACGTCTAAAAAGAGAGTTTGTAACTATGCATCTAATCATTCCTTGAGCAACAAAAAAGAGCAGCTCCTTTTTTGAAAAGGTAAGGGTAATAATTCATTTTTACTGTGCAATTAAAAGTCAAAAACTTTATTTCTCCTCTAGAGGAAGCATCTTCTAGAAAGGAGCAGGCCACATCGAAATGCATTTCTTCAAGCCATCGCTAGGTAGCAGACTGAAAGAGCGTGTTACTCTTGTAACAGGGAGGCAAGCTATGATTGTTATTATCGACAATCTGCAAATGAGTATCTGAGACTTAGTTAATGGGACTTAAACAGGTTTAAGCTGGAGGGCAGCCAAGCAAGAAGGGGCTGTACTGTCCAAAGATATGGGTCACAGGCAAATCCCGAGTTTTGTTTATATCCCTGTATAAAATACTCAACTATATCAATGCCTGAAAATACAATTAGGATTTGTCATCACTTTAAAGGAAAACAATTAATCAAGGAGGATTACAGAATTAGTGCACAGAAATCTACTTAACTATCTAGGCTCAGTATGTCTTGTAGCACACCTGTGATGGTGGCTGGGTTGAACAGGGACTTTCTGCACAGAGCAGATATTGTTGTTGGACTTCTGGTTTCCCAGAGAGCCATCCCCCACCAAAACATTCTACGATTTATGTCATGAAATTATTTTAAAATTTGATCTAGTGCGTTCAATGCATAGAATACAACAATGCTTATTAAGAAAGTGTAACTACATTTTGGTGATTCATGAGCTAGAGGATAAATATTTCTGAAAGCTGGTAACAAAGACTTCTGAATATTCTTCCTCCTAACAGCCCTATTATTAAATATCCTTTTGCATAGCTTTTTTTTTTTTGTGATGTACTATGTAACAAAGTATTTTACAAATTTTCAATGATGAACCACCAAATCTTGGAAGTTCTAGAAAATACTAAAATACTTAAATCACCTAAATATAAAAGTGTATCTTCCAAGTATGTATTATACAGAGATAAGGCTGTAGTTTCCCCCTCTCCCAACCCCCAAGCCACACCACGAGTCAGTAAAAGAAACTGCTATAAAGGAAAAACAGATTCTTTCATGCTCTAATTATTGTGACAGTTTACATATAGTCTATAATATTACATAAAATTTCCAACCTGAGCCCAGCTTCCCTCCTCATCTTCCTGTTACATGGTTAGAAAAGCAAAAGAACACATACATATTAGTATTTAAGTTTAGTAAGGAGATCAAAGTTAAAGGTGCACTGCAAGACTAAGTCTACTGCACACCAAAAAACACTAGATAAAGCAAGCATCATGCATTGTTAAAAAATATACAAGCCACTCATTTTCATACAAGAGGTTGCAAAACCCATCTACTCATTAAGTTTTCTGGAGAGAAGAAATTTCTGCAAATAATTCAATTTGTCTATTAGTTAATCAAATCAGAGCTCCATTTTACAGATTAGAAAGAGTTTTGTTTAAAGTCTTATCAATGTTGATTTTTTTTCCCCTTCTGGAAAAAAAAGATCAAGATGCAGGTTACAAGGTTAATAATTAGAAGAAGCAATGATCCAGAATTTTAATGCATTAATTTAAAAAAAAAAAGAAAAAAAGAAAAAAGATCAAAAGGCACTTGATTCAAATGTTCAAAAAGTGGGAAAAGCACTCTAAGGAACAGAAGTGGCAACGCTGTAAACTAACCGTTTGTTGTGTGGCTGTAAGATTTTCCATTTCTTCATGTGTTACCCAGACATTTCCCGTGGTCTAATATGACCCCACAGGGAACCAATCCCATCCAGTGAAAGGAAAGCAGTAACAAAGAGGAGAGGTTGCAGAACATATAAGCAATCGGTACACGTAAGGAGCAGGCATGGGCAAAAGCAATGGTTTCTAAAGTCTTAACTATAGGTGTATCTATGGAACGTAATGGCATGGAATAAAAGCCTATTAACATGGATCACTTTTCTTCAAAGACATTAACAAAATTGAATGTGATAAACAGCTTACACTGATGTAATTAATGGGCAAACACTTGACTCTGCTCTAATCTGAAAAATGCATTTGTAGTCTAGTCCGTAACCCCAGGAATCTCAGAAATAACTTCAGATTGCAGGATTGCAGGACAGACTCACTCATGAGAGGAAATTCACACTAACTTCAAGTGTCTAAATTTACTATACTGTAGGGAGACAGATGGACTCCTAGTTTATGTAGTCAGAATCGTTATTTAGAGTTCATGGCCTTATATATGGATTAAAAGAGCCTCCAACTATTTTACAAATTTCTGTATACACACGTGAACTGCATCTGCATTATAAATTCTTCTGAGGCCCAAAAATGAGGCAAATAACATGTACTTTAAATATTTTGGATTACATACTTACACTGATACAAACTTTCCCTTGAGAAAGGAAATGTAGTTATTCCTTCATTTGATTTCCATGAAAGGAAGAAATATCATATATTTAAGTAATGTGTTCCTCTACAATTTAATGTTTCCAGAAATTCTTATTTGAAGTTAAATCCTTTCAGTTACATGTTTACGGTAGAATTTTTGGAAGTTCCAATGGTTCTAGAAAACGTTTAATGCTGGATCACTTTCCTTACCGTCCTTGAGGTCGGAGGGGCAGATGGACTTGTTAGGGACATGATTTCTTGAATGGCTAGCCTCAGCTTCAGTCTGTGCAGAGGATTACTAATTCCAATTTCACGCTGTATTTCTGTATCAGACAAGGCTGACATAATAGCACCGCTTTTCACATTTGCTCGGCAAGCAGCCACATACCAGGCTGGCATCCCAACCCACAGCTGAAACACAAAAAAAGGAAGTAAGCAGGAGCTGGAAAACATTCCCGGCTCCAAAACCTTAAATTCTTTAGAAGTCTGTACATTGAGGTTTTTATTTATTTATTTTGGAGGGACCACTTACCTCCAACCACACAACCACAGTAGGCCCATCCCACTGTGCAAAAGGCAAACCTTGTCTTCTGGCTTCCTCTAGCAACTCATGCCTACAATTACAGAAATAGTTTTTAATAACAAAGAGAAACTAGTTATAACTAGATGTTATAATTTAAACACTGCATTCAATTTACTATCTTCTTTCCAATAGTTAGCTTTCTTCCTTTCTCAGCCTTATATGCTATATCCACTAAGGCAGCCACAGCACATGTACAAGCACTACACAGTGATGTAAGCTGAACTGGAGAGGAAATTTCAGAGTGGCAGAAATGCTGGATCTTGCCTTTCAGAAATTTGTGTCTGAAACTGCTACTGACACTCTAACCAACACTGCCAATACACAGTAGAGATGTCAGGCTTATTTGTTTGTCAAATTCTCAATTGCTGCAATTTTCTGTTCAGCGAATTAGACTGAACCAAAGTAGTCATTTTTCTTCAACATGCAGATTTGAAACCTGTAGAAATGTGTGAGTACATCAGATACCCATGCCATTGAAACAGTACTGTCTGTCAGGCTGTGGAGGTTGGAAACTGGGACAGTAACCATTTAATTGGTGCATCTCCGTCTGCAACAGCGAGCCTGTCAGAATTTCAGGCGCAGCTTCAGACAACCATTATATTCAGAGACCCGCACTTCGGCAATTATATTCTGAAAGGCTGTGTACTGAAACTCAGCTTTCATCTCCTATGATGACACTATTTCCTTTGTTATTCTGAAACAGAAGAGACTGAAGTTTAATATTGACAATTCAGCTTACAGAAACAATGGAAGCTCACAAGATCCCTATAAATAGTTGCCAAAAATGTTTGATAAACCAAGAGAAAAAAAAAATTGCGTTGCAGCTATAAGCATGCAATGTTCTTAGGTACGTCGGTCTGAACAAATGGATAAAGTCTAATGAAAAAAAAAGCATATTTAAGTTGCCTTTGAAAGCTAGCTGTATATGGTTAAGTCTCCACTCACTCTCCTCAGAAGTTTAGAAAAAACAACTTCACCTAACTGGACAGTTTTTACTGGTTGATGATTTTTATTCATTCCTGCAAGTGTAGAATTAAGAAGATAAGCAGCAATACTACAGATTCAAGATCCTACATTATGTATTTATCTTTCACTCACAATTTAAAACAAACAAAATCTCCCTGCCTTCAGAACTGTATCACTGAATAGATCTAAGATGATAAAATATTTAAAACTTACAGATATTAAAAAACTACAACACAAGACATCCTGAAAAGGGATTACTGCCAGACTAGTAGCTTGCTTTGCTACTACTGCAAAATGGATATGCAGTATTCAGCTCTTTTGGACATGCCAGCATACCTAGGATCCTCATGTTATATTGGTAGATAACTAAATCTAAAAAATAATCAATGATGCAATAAATATACTAGCAGCTGTTTTATTATTAGATAGTACTTCTCCACCTGCATGTCAATAAATTCCTATCACTCTAGAACTACCTCCCAATACTTTATCCCAATTAAATGTGCTGCCCAGGAATGAAAAAAGGGGGGGAAGGAAGGAACTGCCAGATAACTGGTTACAAATAATCTATTATTCTAATGTACCTATTTTAAGACCCAATAATTAAGGTGGAAATAGCGTTCAGCACCTAGCAGCTCAATAGTTAGATTTCACTAACAAAGGAGGAGACCGTAAAAGCTAACAAATTTTTGTACACTTCAAAAAGATATATATATTTCTAAATTAGGAATAAAGGATCAGCTATTTTCCTGCTACCGTGGAACACATTCCATTAATCCCACTAATCACTAGCCCTGAACACATTCAGTTTTGCTTCCCTTTGTTGTTTAAAGATTAAAAAATGAGAAAAATAAATTAATAAGATATTATAAAATACTGCTTGGTGAGAACAGAATAAAATACTTAATACCATATTTGCAAGAAAGGAATACAATGTTTTTTCCAAGTAGTTTAACTTCGAAAGTGGTGTCTTTGTCTTCCTTTTCAGTGGTTGTGGTAACACAATTGTGCAGTGAGGGAGGTCCACTAGCGACAAGAGAGCACAGACATGCCCCAAGTAGCCTTAAGTTTGACTAGGATGACCCCAGGAGAACATGTAATCACTGCCTTGCCCCCAGCTTATAAAGCTGCTTGGGGTATTGTATGCAGTTCAGAGAACTGCAGTGTAATTTCTAGTAGTTTTATAAGTCTCCCTGCATACCTCAGGTTAATCACGAAACAGTAAATCATTTGGAGATGAGTAGTACAGGGAACGTACCAAAGGCATAAGGAGAGGTTATGATGCAAACTTGAAACTCATGGTGGTATTGTATGCAGAAAACAACTGTGTGGCTGGAAGGAAGTGTTATGTGATGGAGGCAAACATGTAGAAATAGAAGCAAACAAAACAAAAAAATGTTTATGAGATAACTTTATGTGGACATTATTCAATGGATCCAAAGAGGAATGCATCCATGAAGTGGAAAATTAATTGAGAAATTTGTTCATACGCAAGAAGAGATAGAAAACTTGCTTGCATGGGAAATCATTAAACTGAAAAAGCTCAAGACAGCACAGGCACAAAATACCTCATAGGAAGAACCCAAAGGCACCTCCTGTTTCATCTGCAAACGATGCAGGTTATCTTCCTGTAACGGAGAACTTCACTTTTCCAACAGTTCCCGTCCAACTTCACCAAGAAACTCATTGCATTCCAGCAATATGTGATGAGATTATGTTAAGATCACAACTGACATATCAGTTTAGTTTCACAGGCCATCCAATTATAACACTTGTGGGTGCAAAATCCAGCCTTGTATCTTTGTGAGGAAAAAAAAAAAATCTTGCAGTAGTGTTGGCAGCGTTAACAGATGGTATAAAGCTGGCACCATGAAGGACAAAAGAATGTCAAAGGAGTAGCTGGCTACTGGAATAACTCTTAGGTGACAAAGCCAAGGGATAGATGTCTACAGACTTAAGAAGTTGGCTGAACATCACTTGGAATGGGAGCCCAAACGTGCTGCTGCAAGAGGGGAACACTTGTTGTTAGACACATTCAAAAGGCATCTAACACCAGCTGTGGAGAACAAAGAAATTGTGGTCATATGGGATGAGAAATGATGTCAAAACTGCAGGTGCTTGATGTAGCAGGGAATACACAAGGCCCTTTAAAGACCATTTGAAGCATCTGTATTTAGAATGGCTCTTGGCAGGAAAGTATACACTAACCCCACAAGGAAAATAAAGCAGCCTGGAGTAACATCACTTTGTCAGTGGATTAAGATAGCATGGGAATGGATAAATCCAGAACTTGTAGCCAAAGGGGAATGCTGTATTCCAGATTTCTTGGATGGAACTGAAGATAACCGATTTGGAAGAAGTTCAGAGCAAACACTGTAGTGTGGTGGAAAAGAGTGATATTGATGGAAATGACAGAGTGGCAAGGTGTAAAAATTGAAAGGCAACAGTAGCAAAACATGAGATGAAAACAGCCTAGCTTCAGACAGAGCACCATGGAAAATTAGGATCATTATATATTGATTTCAGGTATGTAATAAACTCTTTGTGTGGTAATCTTTTTTTAAGGAGCATTATCATAAATTTAGGGTTGCCTTCCTTCTTGATTAATACAGTATTAAGTTTGTTGTGTTGTGCACAGAAAAGCACAAATACAGTTGTGGCAAACACCATCAACAGTACAGCTCACAAAGAAGATCAACAGCATGAACAAAGCACTAAAAACAACTTAGATTTAGTAATCAAAATGCAACACTTTTACAGAAATATATCTACCTAGAAAATGAATTGCCACAAATATCTACTATTGCTGAACAACTTTCACAACCCAAATCACAAAACTAATTCCATCTAAGTAGGGTTTAGTATTTCCATTGTAAAAATTCACACCATGCAAATTAAGACAAGACATTGAACTAGCATTCACACTGAACTAGACAACACTGGATTTATTTCAGCAACATGTTTTCACAATAAATTCTTTTGAATCTAGTATCTCCTCTCATAATTAGACTTTTTTGAAAAAAGTTAGATGTTTTAATATATTGCTAAAAAATCCAAATGGGATTTATCATACTTTCACAACAATCCTAATAAAATAAATATAAACTTACCCTGATTTTGCACTACCACATCAAATGGTAAACAAAGGAAAATAAAACAATGAAGGACAAATGTAAAACTAGGATTAAACTTAACTCAAAGGCATACAAAAGACAGACAAATAAGGTATACTGTATTTTAATTCTGTAACTATAAATAGGTTTTTGTTAGTAAAGACATTGAATACTGCCCTCAGCCTGTTCATGTGCATGCATGCAGAAATCAGAAAGATAAGCAAGCAGATAGGGATTAGAGACAACTATAAATAGAACTAGCTGTCATTGTTCCAAGTATTCAGGTAACTGGAATTCTTTTCACTGAATACAAGATCTTATAAGTGAACAGTGAGCCTCAAGAATTTCTTTTAACCCCACCCTCCTCCAATATCAAAAGCGAAAAGCAATTCAGAGCAGCTTTACCACCTTTTCTTTTTGATAATGAGCATTTCAAGAAGGCAACAAGGGATCTTTTGACACTTTGTGATAATATTGCTTCCTACGTTCAGAATACCTGTCAGTATTCTGAAACAGCTGGATTAAACTGCCTTGCTGGGATTTTTTAAATGGTAGATGTGCTTCTCATGGAAGTTCAAAGGGCCCTGCTGCTGCTCTCAGCAGTAGGAGGAATAAAACTAAACTTTATGATACGTATCTTCATCAACACAGTCTTGCTTCATACCCACTTTCACTAAAGTATCTGAATCATAGATATCACCCTGTGAATAAGCACATCCCATATGTAATAGCTAGGCAAGGCAAGTTCAAACTACAAGTTTTCATTTGTCTATTTAGAGACTCTTGCCTTTTAACCAACCAACATCACACGGCCATGAGGTATACTTTAAGTAATACCAGTAAATTTCTGAAAGGCAGAACATTTACAATGAAAAGTCACAATTTATCTGCAACTGCATTTTTTGCATTTATTAAAGCAAGACAGTACAGATTGTTTCGAATGAAATTTGTTGCTGGTATTGAGAAAGATCTATATTGTTCAAAGAACAGGCCTACCACTGTTTAGATATGACCGACCAGACTAAAACTATTTATTCAACCAAGATGTGGTATGACTTTAAAGCTCTGTAGAAAAGGGAAAATACCAGATCATCATAATATACGATTGCCTTCAGTGTAACAGTCTGAAGAAAAACAGCTGAGCATTCTGTTACACAAACAAAACCACATTCCATTCTGACTTTTCAAACCAACACGCTGCTGGTTTTCATTAGCAGTCACCCAGCATTATTCTTATTTGTTGACAGAACTTAGGTACTGCAAGAAATCTCTCACAAAGAGAACATTAGCACACTTTCTTTTCAGCATTCACTATTCTGTCTTCAGAAGGCAAGTAAAAAAACAAGGCATGTCTGATCTTGGTCAGCTCTTCTGACACAGAGTAAAGACAGCTGAACAGAACAGAAGCAACAAAAGTTCAAGGTATATGGCTCGATTTTGGGTGCAAAAATGCAAAGATGCCTGATCCTACTTGCATAAATGTGAGTGTTTCCTGTATTACCACATAGAGCACAAAGCCACAATTTCTACTAGTAGCAATATCTATTTTTCACCTACAATTATAGGCTTTGCTTCATCTCTTAAGTCTGGGAATCACAAAGCACGAAATAGATACTCAAAAGCTGAACAGTAAACTAAAGATTTTCTTGGACATACACTGAAAAAAATTCTCATGACTAGGAAAAGGTAACTGCATATCTAAAAGGTGCCATAAAAAAAGGAAATCGTCACAATTTATTAAAAAAAGAGGAAATCAAGGTTATATGGTACAAAGAAAAAAATATTTCAGCTGCTAAAATCTATGAGAGAAAATGTCGAGATAACCGTAAACAGAAGTGAAAAAATTAGTGAATACAGCAGCAGTTAGCAGCTGCAACACAAAAGGAAAGACATAAAGAGTCACCTGCTAGAAAGGAACCAGCAAATGCTTACAGGAGGATGTCTGCATGGAACATCTCACGCTTTCACTCTGTCAACTCTTTCACACTCTGGAGCAAGTAACAGCCAAAGGTAACTTTGGGAAATCTTCCAAATGAATTAAACCCAAAGCAGGTATTAAATATAACAAATTTGGGGTGGGGGTGGGGGGGTGTTGATAAAAGTCCATTTTTTATCTCCAAGGTTGTTTATTACAACATTTCAACAGTAAGTTTTCAGCACTGAAATTAATTTCAAACCTACCATGACCTATGCTACTCCTAATGTTCTGGAAAAAATAGTTTTTAAAAAAAATTCTACAGAGGCTTATTAGCCATAGCACCATACTAGGCAAAAATACCTGGAAACAAAACAAGAAAGAAAACAAAACATTTTTAAACAAAGCAATACCTTAACAACAGAGGATTAAAAATATTTTGTAACTTACTTTTTCTGCATTTTCCTGTTTTTTTCTGCCTGACCTCCAAGCTTGCTGAGACCTAATGCATCCTGAGAGGAACTATCTGCCTCTGCGATGCCAACTACAAAAAAAAAAAAAAAAAACACAAACCAAAAACCAGTCTTGTTATCTTCTCAGTTTTGGCCAGATGTAACTCAAAAATCACTGCTGCTTTCCGGAACAAAAGTATTTAATCCTTTGTAATATTACTGACCAGAAATGTACAAAGCCAAACCTTCAAGCCCATCTATCATTCCATTTTCTAGTTGAATACATACCCATCAAAATGGTGTATAAAAATAGGAAAATCAGACCGGTATGAACTCAAATAGGTGCTGCCTAAAAACAGCTCGAGTCACACAGAGAATCTCATGTTTCAGCCATCTGTAAGATGAATTCTCAGTGTGCTTGTATCACTTCTGATTGGTGTCAACATCAAGAATACTGTTTTATGCAAAGAATTACACAAGACAGAAAGGTAACCGTAGCATTTACTAAGCCAGCTGGGTTCATTTCAAGGGAGTTCCTTTGGGTATAAAGTGAAGATAAGCCTGTTGGTGTCAATACTAACAAAAAGTCTCTTTTGCTTCTCAGATACAGTTGAAATCTTTGCTTCACAAAACAAGCCACAACAGTTCAATAAAGTTCGATAACCTAGCTATGGGAGACTGAAAGATAGCAATACCTGACTAGCTGAACTTGCATCCTATGCTCATAGAAGGACCCATCAGACGATTCAGAGTCACTAGTTCCAAAAAATGCTGTATATCAGCATCAAAATAATCAGTCATAAATATGCACATACTGATACATACATAATAAAATTCAGTCTTTCACTCTCTCTCTTACTGTGCAAAAACAAAAAAACAACAAAAAAAAGGCAAACCAACCTTGTCCTAATGTTTCCTTGCTTGTTTGTCCAGGTCGTCCCTTTTCTTTCTTGCCAAACAAGCGGCCAATAGAGGATTTGATCCCCTTCTTTTTGGGAGCTTTATGAAGGGAATCTTGGCTACTATTACTGCTACTAGGATTACTTGTTTGCCCATCTTGCGAGCCTGTTGAACTTTACAAACAAAGGAGTCATAAAGGAGCACATGTACAACAAATTCACTAGCATAACATAGTGAGACACAAGTTCGGGTTTCTGTGCAAGTTAATAAAAGCTCAGTAACTCACTAATGACGTCTAATTTCAGCTTTTAATGAGTCATGAAAAAAAATGTATCTACTAAATACATGTCATTAATTAGAAAAAAAAGTGGGAACAACTAAATCACGCAAGAAAGGAAGTGATATAATATTTATAAATTATAGCATGGAATTACAAGTAAATTCTTACTTTAAGTGTTTAAAGTGCAATTCAGACACATCAAAGTTAACAACACAAACTCCTGACAAATTGAGGCAGACAATGGAAGTTTGAAATACTTGAGTGGAATCCATTCCACATACTTAGGCACTTTGAAAAGAACATCTGTCAATCAAAATGATGGTAATTTTGCAACTTATTTCTAAATTTATAGCTAAATTCCAATCTATGAAAGAAGATTCAAATTGTACATCTTTTGTTTCATAAACATGAAGCAAACTTAATGCAGACCCCGCGTACCAGAAGAATTCTTCACATAAAGCTATTTCTGGTCGTTAACAAAATCTGTATTCCTATTGTTTACCTAAGTCACCCATTTATGTGTTCATACTCTTTACTTTTGAGAAACACTTCAATATCTAGACTAAAATCCTACAGTCTGAACAGCTTTGCAGTTTTAGAATTTTATTGTGATGATCTGAAATACAGCTACTTACTTTCTAATGTCCCTGATATCTTCATGGCTCACTGTATGCAAAGCTCCTTTTTGGACTCTGTCCAAACGCAAAGAACGAGGTGAAGAAGGTGGTGATGTCTCACATTTTATTGTGGTTTTATCATCTCGTACCTCTTCTCTAGAAGCTGGAGACTAACGGAAAATGAATGAAAACTGGAGGGGTTAGTTGCAAATGCCAAAACATAAATGTAATATCAACACTACACAAAATATTGAAAGGAAAAATCAATTATTTCAGTGTTAAAGGATTACTCTTGCCCTTACTGTTCTGCAGTTGCCTATTTTTTGTTTGACTTCTTTCTGAATTTTCTGTTACCTTCAGTGACAAACTACTAAATTTCAGTCTTAGCTAGTGAAATGAGCAAGTAGCACTCATCTTGTATTCATTCATAGAGCTAAGAACTCAAGCAATGTCTTCAGCACCATAAAACTAATATACGTGACTTCAGTTTAAGCAAGTGCAAAGACAGAAAACCAGAGTCCTGTGAAAAGAAGGCACTTCAGTTCTCACTGTTACATGTTTAGACAATCATTAGAGCAAGAGTACCAATTCTATGAAGTCAGTTTCTACATACCTGTGGCTGTGGCTTATCTCAGTTTGAGTAACAGAAATTAGGACTTACTTGTGTGTGTACTAACAGATCTTTAAAATTAAATACTGTTTCATGACGATTGCAAACTAGTGGTTACAAACAGAAAGCAACAGTCTCCCACACCAGCAAAAAAGCCAAACAAAAAAAAAATACACAAAGCAAAACAAACCCACACGAAGATGATAAACCACTTTACGTTTAATATCAAAGAACATACAATCTTGCTTTTTTATACAGTTACCCTGCAAATGCCTTTTTTTATGTTCCTGTTATCGATTAATGAGCTTGGGGACAGGGAAGGAGATAAAAGGGCACACCAATAAATAAACTAAAGATTTTACCTTTCTACGGTGTTTCCTTAAATCACTAGGCTGATAGATGCATGCAAAGAAAAGAAATTTGGAAAAGCTGTATTTATTGTAAACTGTAGCACAGACGGACATAACTAGTACAGACAAAATGTATTAGGGAGAATATAAATAACAATTAGAGAAAGATACAGAGTATGAAGTAGTCTTCAAATCACAGATTACTTAAATGTATCCCTGAAGAGGGAAAAAGGAAGAAAAAGAAAGTAATCAAGACTTATAGTTGGTTATCTACAAATGTACCCTAGATATTTGAATGTATTGGTACCACTGGCAAATCAGCACACTAAATGTGCATTCTCTTCAGAAAAAAAACAAAACAAACAAACAAAAAAAAAAACCAAAAACAAAAAAAAACCACCACACAGAACAGTAAAGTACACAGGGGCATAAGCTGTTGCTTTTAAAAGGTGAGAGGATTTCCTGTCATATGTCAAGGATTTGCCTTGAACTATAAAACCTACATGGTAGCCACAGCAGGCTTAACACATTGTCTGCACTAGTCCCTTCCTACACCTTAGCAACTTCTGCAGTTGTTTCCTACTTAGCATAAAGACCAGTCATACTTTAATAATTGAAAGACAGTGCCAACCACAGCTGATTTCTATACAATAACGGTATTCCATTCTTTTTACTAAGTTTAAAGTGCTGGAATGTTCAAGCAAGAGTCTACCACCAGTTTTATTTTATCCTCCATTCACTCCAGACGCCACTGCATCTCTGCTTCCTAGGTACTCGTCACCTCTGCCAGTGCACAGAGCAAGGCAGCAACCCTCAGCTACACAAACATGTTACCAAGTTATTCAGACAGATGCTGACAAAAGTTTCATTTAGATAATTCATTTAATAGTTATCATGGCATTTGGTAACAAATTATTTCAAAAGGCTGTAACCAAAAATAACGTCAGTCCCCTCTGAAGCTGAAGGGGAATTGCATGTTGTTTCCCTCCCACAAATGACAACTTTTGATCATTTTTTATTTAGACTACATGCAAACTATGCAGCATTAATATGTAACGTTTTGTTCAATCTGACCATAGAGTACTGTGTTAATAAATCACAAGTTCATAGAATCATAGAAGCACTTGGGTTGGAAAGGACCTTTAAAGATCATCTAGTTCCTCCTCAAGGAAGGAGGACAAAGCACAGCACACTCACTTTAGCCTTGCTGGATCTTTCATCTGTTAAATCTTATAACCCATAAAAATGAAAATGTTTACCACATGGAATGAAAACTGTCCACAAGAACTCTTCCAGAGAGCTGCAGGTTTCCCAATTTATCATGTTGATGCTTTTTAATTCATTTTAATTATGAGGGATTTTCAGCTAACTGAACTGCCTAACACCACTACTGCAGTTAGCATTAAGCTGATTTGCCTACATGATCATAAACTAATGCCACTTTCTATTAAAACACTGAAACACCCTCCCCCAAGAATGAGTCTGATAAACCATAATAGCCATTCCAAAAGTTTCTAGAAAGCTCTTGTTCTGTAATTCTAGAAGCATAGCTTCCTGTTTTCAAGCTTTCACAAATCAGTTGCCAGGTACAAAAACGTCAAGACAAATGCAACTGCAAACAATGGATCAAGTGTCTGACTCAATTCTTACAATGTAAAGTGAATTTAATTACGGTTTACTTTTGCTCAAATACACTAGATTTTAACACAAGACATGTTCTTCTGATCTAGTTTTCATGAAAATAGCTACTTGAAATTGTATATGGTTTTCTGTAGGAGAAGTACTTAGGCTTAACTACTTACTTCTGTGAAATGTTGGAACATAAAGCACTCCACATTTTGAAATTTGTTCCTTTCTGTAAAGGAAGTATGCTTGACCCTGGCTATACACCTAGAGCTAGTATGACTTTTCTGTTGTTGTTGTTAAAAAAATAAAAGTCTTCTTGGTATACGTACACACTCATTTTAAAAAGCCAGCAAAAGTAGTTAGCCAAAATACTTGTTTTTAAACACTCCTATAAGAGACCTACATGAGCCAAGTCAGTCATTTACAGTCCACCTGCTCTTACAGTGATGGATAGCATTCCTTGTCCACTGGTTGGTATGGTATAGGCATGATACAAGTACAGTAATCCAAGACAGTAAGGTATAGTAAGTATGACATCGCACATACAACTAGCAAGTACAGTTTCCAATTGCACATGCAAATCTGGAGACAAGGAAATGTATATAGAACTAAATTAGAGAAGGAGCTTTTCCTCAAGAGTTCTTGCAAATAAATACCTGTATCCAAGAAGCTCCTTAGTGAAAGGTATCCCAAATACAAGGAGCTGTTAGGTTTGCTTAACATTTATGTAAAAACAAGAAAGTGGAAAACTTGTATCTTGCTTTTACAGGTAGGTTTATGTGCATAAAGCAGGTCCTAGAAGGATTAATTTTTCTAAGCAGTCATATGAATGTCAAAAGAATGGATCCATCTTTACTTGCTGAACTGATAAGCCCAAGCTACTACGTCTAACACATACTTCCTTTACCTACCAGCCTTAATAGGTTAAAACAAGACACTAGCACTCATTAAAAGAGCTGTGATACCTTCACAATCTTCAAGATTAATGCAATGTATGCAAATCACTTTTTAGCTGAGTATTTAGTGGAATAGTGGACTGATTAAAATAAAGTTTAAAGCAGAGGGAGAAAGTGGTTGCTGTACCAGGGGTTGAAAAGAAAAAATTATTTCTTCTAGGAAAAGGAGTCAGAAGAAAGACCGTAACAACAGAAGGAATACTTAGGCATGAGATGTTGACCAAATAATAAACTTGAGTTCTGAACATTTTTCCTAAGCATTATGACTGTATCTTACACTTTTTATAGAAGTTGTAAGGAAGCAGTAGAAAAACCTAGAGAAAGGAAAAATACAGCTGAGTAAGAAGGAGAGGAAGGGGAAATCAAACAACCCATTTCCTAGAGAAAAGGAACACGCTTCCAAAAAAACTGAAGTTAATGGATACTTACCAGTGTCATGATACCTAGTCTGTCCACTTCCCGAGCTGGACTATGCGGAATCCGCCTTGGGGTGGAGCGGCCACTGCCAGGCGGGGAAGAACCAGCAAGTGAACCACTTGCATAGGGAGGAGGAATGGAGCTCATGGACCGGAATCGGCCGTGGGCATCCAAACTTCCACTACCTACTCTGCTTTCAATCTCCTCTGCACGCTGCTCTGTGTTTTCCTTTTCTTCTTGTATAAGTCTAAAAGAAAAAAAAGTTTGAAAGGAACATGACATTCCAAGAAGTACCATATAAACAGAACAGCTGACTCAGGCATTAGGAAGAAGCAGTACTTATCAGACAAAACACACTGAAAAATCTTCTAATCCAATGTGAAAGAAGTGGCAAACACTACTGCTATTACCACCATGCAGGGATTTCTGTCAAACTACTAATACACAAACCCTTCCATAAATGAGATTAAAGACAAAGAAGTACTTAAGCATAAGCAAACTAGTTAGTTCTGTCAACCGCCCTGCCAGGAAACCGAACAGGCGACCACCATTTTCCAAGTAACCACACAAAAATGATTCCCAGAATCACAGAAACTCATTTTATCAAAACCTTAACAGCAGATAGATCATACCTAATCTCTTTGTTGATTGCATCCAACTGTTCTTGAAGCATCATGGCCAAAGTCTGAGCATCAGCCTGACCGCTTGGTGACAGCAGATCAACTGAACTGAATATAGTCTCCCTATCATCCTCAACATCAGACACATCAACATCACTTTCAAATGCTTGTGCCACATTTGCCAACACACTTGCTTGCTGGGCTCGCTCCCAGTCCTGCTCATTCAGAGTTTGAACCTATTAATAAATAAAAAAAAAATCCAAACTCAAATGGGAAAAACATGGAGTTTTCTACTGTTTTTCAAGAGGTTTAAAATAATTTTTAAAAAGCCCACTTACATGCTGAATGCATCCATCAAGACAGCAATGTTTAGAGAAATGTAAAAAAAAGCTATCATGTAGAAAACGTTGCATCTTACAGTTAAGTGAAATTTAAAAATGGACAGCCTCAATGAATAAATTAAAACGTCACATATCTTGGCTATATACACTATAAATTACAGTAGATTTTGCTATCGAATCCAATGAGAATTTTGGAATCAGCTTTATATAATGGGAACTTATGTGTCCTGAAAGGGACTTGAAACTGCTTGCAGAACAGTAACGTTAGATTAGCATATAGACACAAAAGTAGGACTGTTTCAAATTATATTTTACAGGCTTATCATACATAAAACAAATTGGAGTTCTAAATAACGATTCTGCAATTATTTGTTAACAATTAAAAAGACTAGTAGCTGTGTATTAGTCAGTAAAACAGGATCTATAAAATCTAGCAGTTTAATGCTATGTACTCCTATTCTAAAAACTCCTTGCAATAGATTTGCCTCATCTAATCTCTTTTGTTGCCAAAGTTTTATTTTCATTTTAATTTCAGAGTTGTATTACCTTTGAAGGTTCATCTCTGAGAGCTGCCAAACGTCCTTTCTGGGGACGCCTTAACACTGCTGAGGTGCCATAGGAGTCTGCATGACCGTCAGATGAAGATGTTATAGGGTATCTGAAATCTGGTCGGCTAGAGCACAAAGAAACATTTTATCCTGACAAAGGAAGTGGGAAGGGCAAAACAAACCAAAAAACCCACCCAAATGATTCCTCTTGTCCCACCAGTGGCAATTTTTTTAAGCAGTACAAAAAATGCTTTATATGCTCTATAAAGAATATGTTTTACAGCTATGACTAAAATATTTTCAGTTATAATAGAAAAAATTACATTCAAAGTGATTTAAAGAAATTACAAAAAAACTGAACTACAATTAAGTGCTGGTACCTATGATGAAGGGATGTGGCTCTGAGTCTCACTTGGTCATTTTCAGCCCTTAATGCTTCAACATTTAATACAAGTTGATCCTGTAAAAAGAGATAAAATACATAAAAATATGCTAAAAAACCACGTGTCAAATACTGATTTATAAATTAACATTTAGTTTTTCAATTTTTATGAAACTCAGAAATAACAGATTTTAAAACACACCCTTCAATGATGTAAAACATAAAAATGATTTGTTACACACAATACAGCACACACAAAAGGGCATCCAAGAATAATTCTGTTTCCTCTCTAGACTGTGACTATGTATCGACAATATGTATTTTAAAAACAACTACTAAATAAAATCCACATATTACTAAATTTACTATAATTAAACCGTAATATTTGATAAGAAACAAGAAGATTTTTCAAGCTCTGTGCACAAAAGGTTCTAAATGCATTCACTTTTAACTTGGACATTTTTACATGCTCTAGAAACTCAGAATTTAACAACAGAGAAATCCAATGAATGAGAAAACAATGAAAGACTAATAAAAAGTGGCTGATGATGAACATCTGTGCCTTGTGTGAAAACTGCTGGCCTACACATACCAAAATTCAAAGCATATTCTGCAAAGTACTATGAATGCATTCTTCATTTTATTACAGAAGCACAGCCCTTATAGTTTGGCCTAGCTACTTACTAGAATGATTTGGGGAGATGCAGTACACCTGTGATTTAATTAGCAATAACAAGTATTATTTCAGAACAGATAGCATGACCACAAAATCATTTGCCACTGCAAAGGATGCAAAGAAATGTAAGGCCTCACCACCATTATTCAAGAAGTGAACTTGTCAGTTCCAGGACAAGCAAAACATCACACAGCTGCTATGGCAAAGGAGCAGCCAAGTCTAATAAATATTTCTCTCCCTGCCCCCCAATTCTTAAAACTAAAAATTTTTTTATCAGTCAAACAAGCATTTCATGATGCCCAATGCTTTAAGAAAACACTTACGGTAAAATACCCAACATTAAAGTATTTCTCTTCTTTTTTTACTGTTCAAGCTCATACAACTGTATAAAAATTCTATTCAATCTTCAAACTTTGGCAAATTGCCAATATATCCCAGCCACTTTACATATTCAGAAGTGTCTTAAGTCCTTAAGTAAAAAGCTATGTATTACATTTAAAATCATCATAAAACTGAGGCACACAATACCATAAAATGAGCAATAACAGCTCCCTACTTTTAAACAGATCAGGTAATGTTAAGTTTTACAGGGGTATTCAAATCAGGTCCTGCTATGTAGCAATGTAGCAATTATTTTCCAATATAGTATTTCAGAAATGTGTATTATACCTTTTCATGCTGAAGTTCCTCTACTTGTTTTTTTGCATTTTCAATTTCTCGAAGAAGTGAATTCTAAAATAAAATGTATCACAAAATTATGTTAGTTATAAAAGCTTTCAACTCTTAACCCATAACCAAGAGCAGTATCAAACAAATTCAGTCAACACTAATCTTAAATTACAGATACTTAATTACTTACATCATTTCACTTTGATTATAGTTGAAGGCTTATCCTTTCAGGTGTACAGCCCTCTAAATAACAGGTTTAGTAATAGTATAGTTACATAAAAATTTACTACCAATACCAGCCTTTTAAAGCTTCATTTGACAAAATTAGTAATAAAAAAAAGTAATAATTAGGCAGCTAAAATAACTCAAAGCAATCCACTGAGTAGTTACTAAGGCATTACTGGCTGTTATCATTAGGTATTCATTTTATTTTCACTTGCCTGACCTACAAAATGACTACACAGTAACCTCTTGGATGTACTGTACCTCCAGAACTGCAATACTCACTGACTTAACAGCCTTCATTAACATTAGAGTTGTTGTCTTTACAGTTATACCATGACTTTTAAACAACTCTGGTAAATATAAATACTTATGACTACTACAATCTCTGCTCAAAGCAGTTTCCAAATTCAGACTAAGAATCATTTGAGAATTAAGAAACATTTGAGAGCTACAACAATCAAAACTATTTTCAAGTATGATATTTGACTGTCGTATGTGAATCCAAGGGGAAAAAAAAAAAAAAAATAGAGATTCACCCTCCTAATAGCAAACTTGTAACTGGGTCACTTCCTTTTCCTTTTCCACCATTGCCAAGAAGTTCTGCTAAACACATTTCCTTCCAGTAAATAACACCATTATTACTCGTTTAAGATGCAAGTAATGTTTCATATATGAACAAACAAATCGTTCCAGGAAAAAAGCCCAAGGGATCAGAAGAAAGTCTTAAAATGTTACTTGCATGTTTCTTCCCAACGTATCAAAAAAGAATGACCTGGAAGCCACAGAAAGAATACTTTTCTAGAAGCTGTTACTCACAGTGAAGGACAACTAGATTTTCCTCATTATTCATGAATGGAGTTTGTGTTTGGAAGGAAAAGGGGAGTTAGAGTCAACCCTAAGACACCCCCCAATATTAAAGCATTTTTAAAAAAAAAAAGTAGTCAGCTGTTTCTTAGAAATTGGATTTATAAAGATTGTTAGAGCATTCTTGTTGATGTCATAACAAGGCCCATAATAAGAATTTATTAGGAGCAGTTGGTGATCTTGAAAGTAGTGATGTTAACTAAAAAAGACAAGACAAAGTTTGCAGCCTCAGATGCCTGATGATAAGCACCTTTACCACCAACTCCAAGGACAAGAATCAGTAGGACCTACATTTGCTCTGCACTACTCAATTCCTCCCAGCTCCAAGAGTGCCAAAGCAGGGAAAAGAACCAACTAAATCTTTGTAATGATCTGAGGGGAGCAGAGTCCTGGAATTCTGGAAAAAACATGTCAGATACCTGACTGATGGTTTAGGGATGAGAACTGAGTTGACATGAATGCAAGAGAAAGCAAACATTTATTAAAAGTCTGAATACATCTGTATATATTGCAACTGAGGCATTCTATTGCCATGACTTTAAACCAAAAGCCACTCAGCTTTTATTGAAACATTTCCCCAGGTGGTCATTTCACCCTCCAGTAAAAGCCAGAAAGTATTTTTCTATTCCAAGATAAAGCAATTCAAAGTCAGCATCAAGCAAAGCGCTACTTTAGAAGACACTGCTTCGTTCAATGCGGAGTAAGGGAATCTAACTTAAAAGGCATGCATGGAAGAAAAATCCATGAGGACCTAGATCCAAAAGCAGAAGGGAAAGAAACAAAATAAGGAATACCACAAGGTAGAAGATGAATTGAATACAGGGGAAAGCTCCAAGGTGTGCATTGACAACACAGGGAACCACCCATTTACATTCATATAACCTGTCTCAAAATGATCTATCAGCAAAGGAAATGCAAGATTGTTTCAACTTGCAAGAATCCCACAGTGACTCAGGGTAACTGGTACAGACAAAAGCAGGGGGAAATAAAAGAAACTGAACCTAAAAGTCAAAGTTCTAGCCCTAATTCTTTAGACTTCCTCTATTAACTGGATGAGCCTATTTATGCAGTCCACACCAGTCAACTAGGAAAGGAACAAGCTTTTTAAAAGATGCCTTCTCAACACTGTAGTACAATATCCAGGGACAACCTCAAAAAACATGAATTTTAAGAACATATTTTCAAAATCCACACTAGAAAGCAGCCTTAACAGAAACAACATATTAATAAGGATTTAGTATTTATTTATTGAAGTTACTGACACATTGCAAAGTACAGAAATTGCTACAGAATGTTGAACATCTAATTAATGGACATGCTGGAATATGACTTGTTACCTTATCTTCCAAGGCAGCCATCCTTTCCTTGAGATGAAGCTGGAGCCGTTCATTAGATTCAGACAGAAGCTTATCAACAGTTTCTGACAAACGTTTATTATGCTCCTCATTCATCTTCTCTCTCTGTCTAGCCTAAGATACATAAAAGCTACTGAAATAACTTAAAATTTACATCTATAACAATTTCCAGGTTGTAAAAACAGTAAGCTTTCTTTAATCCAAATGCCTTTTCTTCAATAGAAATATTTTTCCAAAGGAATAAGGAATACTGCATGTACCTCCACAACTGTGTAAGGGACACTTGAGACTTTAATAACTGTTCCAAGATCAGAAGCTTTAAAATCTGAGCTTACACTTCAAGAAAAAGCAGATTTCAGAACAAATTCCGTTATTCATAACCTAGGAACTAATTTTTCCATAGTCATTTAATTCAGCAAGTTTTTGATCTGTCTCCTCATCGGAAAGTATGACTAGCAATTAGGTATTTACAAACATATTTTCAAACTTTCATTGAAGTCTTTGAGCTTTTTCTTGAGACTTAATGTCAGCCATAGTACAGTGGCTCAAATCTCCCAACTATCAGCCAGCCTAAACTCTGGCTTTATTTTAGAGATGAGAAATAAAAACAGCTTTGTTGAATGGTAGACAACCATGAAGGGGATTAGATTCTTTCACCTTTGTATCTTTGTCAAAAATATGTACAGTACCCTTTGTAGTTCTTGATTCTTTTCTTCTAGCTGTGCTTCCATCTGTCTCAGTCGTTCCTCTATATTGCCATGTCTCTCCTCAGCCTGTCAATTTGAAAACAAAATTAGAATTTTTTATTATTTTTTTTTTTACAAAAGGTTTCAAAAGCATAGAAACATGGAAGCACAATAATATATCTAACATGCTTGGTGCAGCTGCCATTTATGGTAATACACAATGCAGAACAGATGCCTTTCTGTCACTTAAAAGAACCTAGTAAGAGTTCATACATTAAGTAACAAAATGATGAAGCCTCTCACCCCTAAGTACCATGAAATCAGCTACTATTTGCAAATCAGCTTGCAACAGCAGAAGCTCACTCCTATCTCCAAGAATTTAAACAAAAAACATAAAACAACCCCCCCAAAAAGAACCACTAAATGCATTTTCATCTTTTCCTCAACTAGCCTAGCCAATATGACGCTTTGTTAGTAATCATGACAATGCAGAAAGCAGCAAGCAGAAACAAGAAACATGGACTAATATATACAAATTCTACCTTCCTAAGCTTGGTGGTAAGTTCCAATACTTTAGCATCTTTAGCAGCAGAGTTCCCAGGAGACAAAAGGTCAGACTACAGAGCCAGTTAGGGACAGGAAAGATAACAGGGAAAGAAATGAAACTAAGACTTTAAAAGAAAATACAAACACTTGAAAAGGCTCATTTGTAGTTACTACACATAATTCTTCAGACTTCATTATTCCATTTGCAGCCTTCTAAAAATCTTAATGAGTACCATTACTTCTCTCTCTCCCCACATTCCTCACTTGGTTAACAGTGGAAGAAATTTGGGCTTCCCTTTCAGAAATAGTTCTTGTTTTAGAAGACTTTATGCCTATTACTGAATTATTTTTAATAAAAAGCAACAAAATAATAATTCAAAGAGATATTTTCATAATGTAAGAGAGTTAATAGAAAATCTGCTCAAGTTCCAAAGAGGAGAAATTAAAAATTACAAAAAGGAGAGTACATCAGAGTGTGTTCAGAGACATGAACGGAAAATGCAGAAAAGGAGAAACATTTTCTGAGCTAGCTGGGGGAAAAACAGAAACACAATGTCACAAAACCAACACTACGAACATTTCATGTAGCAGGACACCAACGGAGAAGAGAGTCTTGAGGACACTGTCCAACTAACTCACCTTTGAAAGTGCTGCAACTCTCTGTGCCAGCTCAGCTTCCACCTCTGGCAAAGTTTCAGCTTTTCTCAAAGTCTGCTGCAGCTTTTGCTCAGCTAGTTCCAGTCGTTCTTGCAATTGCCTATTCTTATCTTCACTCTGCACAGGATTATGATCAGCAAATGTCTAGTGTTAAAATGGTAATTAATTTTCATCAAAGAGGAAGGTAAGGATACAGATTATCGCCCTTACTAGACCTGTGGAGAAATAACTGTCCAAAACTGGTTTCATAACCAAAGATGTGGCATCCCCCTCTTCATTACGTGAGAAAATTTTTTTCTCTACAATTTTTTTTCTGCAGACAATTTTGTGTATTCTGAAAGCAATTGTATCACCAAATAAACATAGTTACAGCATGGGCAGGAGCATAGAACAAGTTGTGCATTTTCTGTGTCAAAGCTGTGCTAAGACTTTGAGTTGCATCAAGGAAAAAATTCCTTCATATTTTAAATAACACTATGCATATTATTGCAAAATTTATTTTTTTTTAAAGTGTGTACAACAAAGAATTACACTAAAAGGGACTTCTATTGACTAAGAGTTGCCTGCCTCTAGTTAGAAACTGATTGGTTAAACAAGCATTTCTGGTTTATGAAGTTGTACTACTTCATGTCAAGCATACGGCAGATTTCCTCCTGCAGCAAGGCAACATTTACTTCTATTATAGGCTATAAAAATCACTACACAAATTTTAAAACTGTTTTAGCTTAGAATGAGTAACTCTCACACATGAAACTAAAAATGCTTAGATACACGTATAATAACTTAAAAATCCACAATTAGTAAGGACAACAGCCCTGTCGCGCTATGATCAAGAGCACTAAAATGCTCAAAACCACTTCCTCTCCCCAGTAAACTGTCTCATCTTCATTTCCAGGGTATAACTCTGTACAATGCACTCCTCCAGTTACTGAAAAACAATTGCTAACAATAGCATATTACAGAAGATACTTATCTTCTTAAAAGCAAACTGCTTTAATACAATATGAACATTAATTATTTCCATTAGTTTTATGCTAAGCAAAATGTACTTTATCTTATTTCAAACTACAACCTGTCGATGCATGGAGTCTTTAGTGGCAATTTCATTTTCAAGTTTATCATTGAGGTCATGCACAGATGTAGCTTCACGTTGTGCAGCGAGGTAGCGTTTCTCAAGAGTTGTAATTCTCTCTTCCATGTCTTCCTTTTGGGCCATAGTCTAAGCAAGACACAAGACAGAATTTAGAATATAACAGATAGTTATTTAGTGATCAAACTGGAGGGGGAAAAAAAATAATAATAATAAAAAAAATAAAAATCAGATATAGTCTGTTACTTTTCTCAGTAGAAAATGAAATAGAAAGAATAGTCTCACTTAGGCTTAACAAGTTCAATGAGTTTTGGTTTTTGTTCAGTTTTTTTTGGGTTTTGTGTGCACTTTTTGGGGTTTTTTTAGTTTTTTTTTTTGTTGTTGGTTTGGGGTTTTTTAGCGTTTTTTGTTTTGTTTTGTTTTTTAAAACGGTGAATGCTTCAAAAGTCTGGTCTTTATATTACACCACAGATCTGCTACTCACCTTCTCAACGGCACTGACACAGCAAATCTTTACTTCTTGGGGACGGTCAGAGACTGTTCTTGGATTTAACTAAGCTCCCTTTCTATTTAATAAGGACATAGTACACTGCAATATATAGGACCTTGGAGATTAGTGACTGATCAGTAACAGGAACTGTCAATCACAGCACTGAAATTGAAGTGATTTCTCAACTATGTACATCTTCAAAAATAAAAAATTTAAACTTCATGAATAAGCTTAGCATTTATGACAAGATCAAGCACCTTTTCAAGAACATGTTAGAGTTCACAATGCAAATCTCTAATTTAACATATTTGTGAAGTATCTAGTTAGTCACAGACTTATTCTGAAGACAGATTTTCCTAAGTGACTCGTCTTTTAAACAAAAAATAGCACCATCATGCCCTAAACAATTTTCTTCTTGCCCATCAAACCAAAGACAATAAAAAGCACAAAGGTGTAACTGAGCACCAACGACACTGAAATTTTGTAAAGCAGTTGCATTTGACTACCCAAATGTTGACAGTTTATTCCTCACCTCTCGTACATCTCTCTGTAACTTTGTATTCATTTCTTCAGATTTTATTAAGTCTTTTCTAGCTGTGTCAAGATCTTCTTCCAGCTCCGTTACTCTGCTAGACAAAGCAGTAAGGCGTTCTTTCATTTGTGTCTGCTCTTTGTTTTGCTTATCTATGATGTCTTGGAGTTCAATCACTTTAGCAAGGTTTTCATCATGGCATAAAGAACCATCAGAGGATCGCTATTAAACAGGGGGGGGAAGTATTTGTATGTTACACAGAAATTTGAAAAACAAACTGTTACTTATCTGTAAACACCCCTTCCCCAAAATAATTTTATTATTGGACTTCAAAAATTAAAATTGCGGTAACTGATACTTTTTTAATTAAATCATCACTCAAAAATCTTTTATCATAGTTTAAAATTAAAATATTATAGTTAATGATTAAAAATCAGACAGCTAAAAAAGTAAATACCTGTACCTTCCCATTTGTAGTTGGTGTATTTTCTTGTTCATGATTTATATCCAGCATCCCATCTGGAAGTGTTTTCTTCTGATTATTTTGCTCTTTCAGAATCATTAACTAAAAGAAAAGAGAAGTTTACAGACATATGTTTCAAGTCAATTCCTTTCTCACTAATAACATAAGGAACAGCTGCAAAAGCAAAGGAGCAAAACAACAATTACTGATTCTACTGCAAGGTATGTATTAATAAAATATGGCACAGGCACTCAAAATCTTATGCCACTGCAATCCAAAAATTCTTACTTTAAAGCCACAGGAACTCTTTTTGTTGTGGGGTTTTTTTGGGGTTTTGGGGTTTTTTTGGGTTTTTTTTGGTGGGTTTTTTTTGTTGGGAAGAGGAGGTAGGGGGATGGACGGGGCGGGGGGGTTGGTGTTTGGGTTTTTTTTTCTCCCTTTCCTGCTCTTTCAAAGCAACTAAGTTAAAAATTATAGTTATTCCATTTGGCAAAAGATCAAAAACAAGAAGTGAAAGTGAACCTTAATAACTGAGTAAACTACTGTGTACAAATACTGACTAAAACACCCACAATGTACACATGAAGACTTCTTTTAAAAAAAAGAAACCTACCTCTTTATGTGTAGTACCTAGTTCTTCTTCCAATAAGCTACATCTTTCAAGTGCTACTCGTAACCTCTCCCTTACCTGAAAGAGTAATTTCAAATAATTTGAAATCATTGAAATTAAAAAGAAATTTCACTTACTGCTATGCTGCCATCCCGTTCAGGTAATAAATGACACTACTTCCATTACACTTAGAGACCTGCTTAATCTTGAGTCAGTACTAATTACAACATATGCTACCAAAAACCTTCTAGAGAAACAATGCATATCTTAAACTCTAGCTTTTCCTTTTGTCATAAGCAAATCAAATCTCAACATGACCTGTACATTTAGGCAAGAATTAAACATATCCAGAATTTGCTTATCCTTTGGTAAGGCACAGAGTGTGTACGCTTTTGCTTATTTACAACATGGAAGAAGAGATAGAATTTCACTTAAACTAATTTGCCGGACTTTATATACAAGGGTCACAAAAGTTAAGTAAACTATGAGTTGGCAGCAAAATTCACAGTAAACTTTACCACTTGCATATCCTGCTGCCAATATCAGGCGCAACTAAAGGGTGGAATTCCTTTAATTCAGCTTTATTTTATATCACAGTGTAAGCAGATTCCTCTCCTCCTGTTCTCGCTAGTCCATTTCTTGTATTACCTAATCAAAAGGCTAAACCCTGCTACTATACAGGTAAGCAAATGTATGCATTCCTACAACAAATGTATTGCCCCTGAACCATGTTTAATTTACATCAGCACAGTTAATGAAGTACTAGATAAACTACAGCACCTTGCTTTAGTGCAACATATTAATTTAGGGGAGCAGTTACTGATGCAGTTACAGCAAAGCCACTACCTTAATACAGAGAAAGTTCAGAGACTTCAACAACTCCAGTACAAACAACTGCATAGTTCACACAAAAGAGGGGATAGGACGAGAAGATGTTAGCTACCATATTTCATTACCTTTTCATCAAGAGCTTTATGGTGCTCAAATAGAGATTTTAGTGCTTTGAGAACTTCTACTTCACTAGAAACTCCTGCTGGAGACTGAGCTTGTCTCTTTACAACAGTCATTCTGAGAGATCGCTCATGCCTGGAGACAAGACACTCCAAATGTTCCAGCAATAGCTAAAACAAAAAGAGGAACAATGTTTATTCCTGTTCTGCATAACTGCAGAAGACTTTGCCTCCTAGAACATCAAGTTTTGAGTTTTAGATTTCAAATCTGAGAGATAAAGAGTATTGCATCAAGCATAAGGACATGTTTTTAACATTTCACCCATGGTAGAAGTTATATCAGAGCTAACGCACCTCCTACCTCTCTCTTTTGGTCTAGTTTTTAAATGAGGTTTCTACTTAACCAGGCCTTTTCAGCTCCGCCACCAGCCTGAGGAACTGCCTGCTTGTCAGAAAAATACACAAAGTGCTCTAAATCAGAGAGCAACTGTTCTGCTGGCAGCAGGGTAAGCTGCTGAAACATCACCAGAGCTTGCCCACTCTAGTCCTCTGATCTCGGGTGTTGTACAATTACAAAACTTCAACAAGAAAGCTGAATGACAGACAGATACAAGCTTTTCCTGATTCTGCACAGCAGTATATGGAGCTGTGCATAAGCTTCAGAACTTTCTTAATCAACACACGTATGCAATTCCATGGGGACTCATGTGCAAATATCAGGAAAAAAAATACTTTTAGCTTTTCAAATTCAACATTCAATGTTTTTCTCCATGTAGTTGGATGTTTTAACAATGGTGATCTTGGAGAAGACAAGGAACTAACCCTCGTATTATTTCTTTCTGCTTTCAGTTCAGCAATTTCTTCTTCCCTTTCAAGCAGCTGCTCCCTGCATACATTTAGCTCTTTTGTAAGCGCTGCAAATTCCTGAAATAAACCAGACAGAAATATAAGCACATCAAATATCAGGATATAGTGAGAGCGGATTCGTATGAACATTTGGACATGATTTCTTGAAGTATTCATTTCAGATGTCTAAAGCCAATACAGTTGTATAGTCATGCTAAGCAGGCTTAAGTTCAAACACTTAAAATCGTTACACTGTCAACTGTAAAGATAAAAGATGTTTGACCAGTACTTTTCAAAAGTCGGTTGTCTCTCAAGTCAATTATCTGACTTGGGGGTTCCCTGGTAAGCAAAGAAAAACTTATTTGCAATGCACTTGCTTAGTGTTTCAAAGAGTTGTTTTGCCTTTTTTTTTTTTCTACATGACTGCTGCAGGAGGCATGAAAAAACAGAGCACTAAGCACAGTAAAACACACAAACCAGCAAAACATGACAAATTTCAAGTCAGTATTTAATTGTGAGAGGCAAAACATAACCCTGGCATCTACCAGAATACATAGGTTACTACTTTATAGTAATAGAGCATTCTTGAAGCTTCAACACTGGAAGAAGACTCAGGCCTTTACCTGTACTTGTCTACTTAAGCTACATACAGGAATTTCATTTACACCTACTTTCAAATCTCACAAAACAGAACTGAAACAGCCCTTTCCTTATAGTCCTGCTAGAAATCTTGGAGGATTAGAATCAGAATATTCTAAAAGTCGAGCCCTTGGGCTCAAAGCCCTCAAAAGGCTTTCCTTTCAAATTCAATGAAGCTTTCACCAAACAAAACTCAACCAAAGTGAAACAGTACATAGAACGAAAAGTCATCAGGGAACATGAATTAAGCTAACTCACATTAGTTTTTGCAGTTTATTACTACTGTGAAGACTGAAACTAGTCAATATTAAAGAATGTATTTCTACATTTTTGGATTTCTGTGAGGAAGATACAATTGTACTGAATATCAGAAAGAGACACTACATCCTAAACCATTTCTACTCTCTACCAACAGCCTCACTAAAAATACTCAACATAAAAGACATTTAAACTTTCTGTCAACTCAGTAAGCATACTTTGGATAGAATAAAAGATAAAACTATACACTATATTTATAAGCAAATACTAAGCATAACTTTATCTACCTACTTACTCTGGCAAAATTTAAGTTGTAATCTGAACCATGTTAGAAAATATTATTAACAGTAAGCATGAACATGAACAAGTCTACGCTTTAGAAGGAGGCTTTGTAAGAAGCGGCGGGGGAGAATTCTAATCAATGCAACTTAGGATGTGAGAATAAATATGCATCTGTCACTCCAGTGGCCAGTGAACACTTCAGAAGCACTTGTATAAGAAAACATTGAAATGCTAGTAAATAAATGTCTTCTCTATTGCATAAAATAAGGAAAGCTCTCTTATAAACAAGAGTCATGTCTAATAAACAGTAGATTAGTACAGTTGAGCTGGCCATGACCAAGACAAGGTGAACAAGACAAATAGCCAACTAAGAAGAAAATAATACTGTGGAGACACACTGTGTGCACAAACGCTGCTTCTCTGAATTTTCCAAACTCTGCAAGATATACTGCTTAACAGACAGTAGCTGCATATCAAGTAAAAGCTTAAGAGGAAGCTATTTTACAGTAAAATTCAAAGTGACACAAGACACATGCTTAAAAACAAAAGGACATATCAACTAATTACACTAGCACATCTGGAAATTCTAACATGCAGCTAAAATAAGCAGACAGTCAGAAGACATTGTCTGCAAATTCCAGGATTAATTTGGTAAACTTTATTCTAAAACATACATGTGACTGAAAAGACAAAAAATAAGTTGCACAACATATACATACCTACAGTGAACTCCTATGGAATTGCTAATGTATTAGGCTTTTAAAAGTTGCTATGAAAGAGATAGTAATACCACCACACAGATGCAGAATCCATCTCCGTAATCCTTCTTCCTAAATAAAAATCTGTTCATTGGAAAAAAGACCCAGTATAGTCCCCCTAGTTAACCAGCAAATGATTGGGAAGGAAAAAAAAAAAAAAAAGAAAAAAAGAGTCTTAATTTCTTTTCCTTTCTCAACTGCTAGAAAAAAAATTTCAGTTCTCTAACATAATTAATGATTACACTCCCATGAATATTTCACTGCAGTATTTCATTTGCATCCTTAAAAAAAACCCTGGCCTATTATTTTCAAGTAAAAATCCCTGGAAATACATTTATTAAAATAACCTAGTCTGTAAATATAGCTACTGGAACTTTTAAACACACAAAACAAACTAAAAAAGGTTCCTGAGTGCAAGGTAAATCAAGAAAGGAAAAATCTACTTCAAGCTTCACAGGAGCTGATGGAAAAAATGACTCTACTACAAGCTTTCCCTGCAGAATGCTCCTTTGTGTCCGAACTTTTCCTGTATCTTCAACATCCCACCCATGGGAGTTTCCAAGACTCCTAGGCAATTGACAGCACATGTCCCTTTTGCTCTGACACAAGCTTAGGTAAAGCAGAACGTGGTTCCAAAGTTGCAGTTCTTCACAGGCCGTCCCTACTTATCTTTAAAAATCAGATAATTATGTACTACTGAAACTACTAGAAGTTCTAATAGACTCAAAAGTATTCACAAAAGAGCTTGATACGAACTTATTTTCTTCTAAAACTCTCAAAATGCCAACATCAAAATTTACAAGCATCAACATTACAGAGTTCTCCAAAGGACATTGGACTGACATGGAAAGTTCTGTATTTTTCCAGTCTCTATCGTAAGTCTTGTGAACAGGATAAATAAAGTAGTAAGGACTATGAGATGCTGTTTCGTCATCCTTTCTCAACTTAAAAATCATTGTAGAGCATTAACAGACATTTTCTTATCTGTATGAGCTTCGTATTCTGAAAAACAGCTACCTGAAGACTATTCGCTCTTCAAATCATTATAGTACAGAGTTCTATTTCATTGCATACTTTTGTGAAAATATAAATTGTAGCACAAATATATCATAATTATGACACAAACCATCACACTGTCAGATGACCCAAAAAAAACAATGCACATAAGAAAAAACTGCATAAACAGACTGACATGTGTTTCTGGCATTGCATAATACCTCCACTGCTGTTTGTTCTGACAAAATATAGTTGCTTTGAGTTCCATAAGCTGCCTAATAAAGAACACTTGAATTGTCCTTAGTTTCAGTTGACACTGCCAAAAGACATGTCCTTTCTAGTTTTAATAACTTACCTTCAACAGTAGACACTTTGTGATTTCCTCAAGCAGTTCAAAAGGAGAGAAACTATTTGCAACTTTATCATCTCAAAAAAGTTTGAGTTGCATCGATTTCTTCCTTGGCATTAGATGAATGTACAGCAAGAATTAAAGGAAAAAGAAAAATCCTGAGAAACTTTTCTTCTCATCCACAAAGCTGTACTACTTTTCTGTAATTAAGGTGAAGTTTGAGAACATCAGAACGAAGTTCTGCTCTGTTTCTAGTTGCCATCAAAATAATAAATACCCAGCTCTGAGGACTGAGAAGAATAGTATTCAGAATGAGCACTTTAGAGCACTTAGAAGAATCAGTCAGAGAGTTCCAAATATACGGGGTAAATATCGCCTATTGATTAGAACATACTGGCAAACACCCATGCTCTATACTAAACTGAAATGTTTACTGAAGAAAGTAACTTTCTGAACCAACCGAATCATTCCAAATATGACACTCTCGCTGCCAGAAATAAATACTCTCAACAAAAAGCTAAATTGAGCAAGTATGTTTGTTGTTGTTCAATAACACATTTTCCAGAGCGGTGGGGGGAGGTCTCCCCAAACTCCATGATTTTTTAAAGCAATACTGTTTCTTCTACATCAATCTTCAGAACTGACCTTCAACCTTCAGTATTTTAGAGGCCACAACATAAGCATCCTTCCAAAAGCTGGATCAACTACAGTCTAGCTGTCAAGTCTGCACATTTCTGATGTCTGAGCTGACAGCCACTTGGTTACTTGCGAGATCTTGGTCCAGGAACATTACAGCTTTCAGGGAACAGGTTCTCTTCATGTTTATTACAAGCATAATTTATAGGTTCCACAGATAGTAGTACATCACAAACCGATAAATGCTACATGACAGGAAAGGCAGTATTTAACTTACGGAAAAATCTGAACGAAACAGAGGTAATCCCTGAAAGTCTATTACTATAAGCTGTGTATTAGGGACGCTCTACACACAAAGAAGTTTGCTTGGAATTTGCTCAAGCAAAAAAATTTATTCCATAATAAAACGCAACATCACTGTTGAGTGCATAAGGAATCACAGATTACAGGCAACAACATGACCAGAAAGTTTATTTAAAGGATGAAAACATATTTTAAAAAAGCCATATTTTAAATTCAAAGGAAATATTATTGAATACTATTAAAGTAATATCTTCTGGCAATACAAGGATGAAGATGCAACTGTTGCATCTTTAGGAACTTCTCTGTCAGATATAGGTGAGTGGAATTCATCTGTTTCGTCTCCAAGTAATATTTTGTTTTACTGTTAACATTCTGTTCTGTAGCCTGCATATCAAACAACCCACTCAAAAATCTGAGAAGCTGAAGACAGCATGAGAAGAGTAACTGGGGAAAGGGCAGGCCATCAGGGATGAGAAATCAATGGAATCTGAGGTAAGTTTCCAGCATGTTATTTACACTACACGTATACCACAATTATTCCAAATGATGCAAGCATGAAAATGACAAACATACAGTCTTAGGCAAAATAACCAAAGCAAACCTAAATATTTAAGCTTAAGAGGGTATTTCATAGCCACTTCATTTTAAATCTAAGGGGTTTAGGTAGCACAGTGACCAATATCCCCAATATATCTGGAAGTTCCTAGCAAGCAAATTTTTGTACCTATTAAGTCACAAAAAGTTTAGTTTTTTTCAGCTAACAGCCAGAATTATGAAATAGTTCAAGGGTATTTAGAGGTAAAACTGAAAAGAACTGACATGTTTTAATCATTAAATCCAGCCTTCCAAGAAAACACAGTTACACACATTCTAACAACAACAAATCCAGAAGAAACAACAACCAACACAGATTGTGCTTTGCCCGTTCTGCATAACAAAGCATATTGCTTTCAACTTTTCCGTATCTCTGGCATGTGCTAATGGGAAAGAGAAAAGTCAGCCTAGAGTGTATAAAGAAAAATATTTTCCTTCTCCCCTAGTGAAATTAATTTCCAGTAAGTATCAAGCAGCCTGGATTTTCTAACCTGGAAACATAAAACTTATTTCAAGCATTAAGAGAATCAGTTCTATGAAATAAGTTTATCTTATGTTCTCAAAAACCCCAACAACTTAAAAGAAAATACTTAAAGTAATATTAAAATACGGTTATGTCAAACTCTTGCATTTCAGAGCAGAGAGGTTTTTCATGCCTGAAGTAGCTGTTTTTCCAACTAGAGCTAACTACCCACTAGAGTGAGAATACACTGTCGCTTATAACTAATGTATCAACCTCCTTTCCTATTTCTCCTTATGCATGAGATGTTTTATAATTCAAAAGACCACTATCAAAACACAGGTGCAGATTTCTTTACCATTAAAAAAAATTCTCATGTTCCAACCAGCGGCATTGAAATATTTTAAAACATTTTAATAGCACTTTTGGTCAACTCCCAGAAGTTTGTATTTTCCTTGACTCTAAAAACATACCTTTTTTTTCCTCTAGAAAAACTGTTACACTGCATGAAAACACTCAAATGAGTATTGCTGTCAGCTGACAGTCAGCGACTAATAGCAAACCTGAGTAACTTTTTATCATTCCAGCCCTCTTTTTCAGTATGGTATTCTTCAAGCTTACTTCTTGGATTGACCTATCTAGGCTTTGTCATTAACACTGCTAAACCCTAAACAGGCAATTAAGTTTTAAAGCGTTTACAGTTGCATAATGTTATTGCTCTGGAATGAAACTCGTTGTTCCCAGTCTGCTTTGGAGCTGCAAGTAGAATCAACTGCCTAGCGTTTGACAAGCAATGAGCAAAAGAACTCTTAACTCACAGTCAGTAGGTACCAAACATATGCCCAAGAGCAAACCAGACAAGCTTATAGTAAGATCAAGTCTCCATGGTAATAAATAGGTTTTCAGTTACCATCCTGAGTGAGTTGCTTAAATTTATGTACAGCGCTCACTGAGCCTGAACTACAAAGCACTAAATCCGGACTTCATTGCTAGCAGCTTTCAGGAAGTACTGCATGTTGAAGGGCAAGAAAACATAAATGAAGAAGGGTGGCATTTCGCAGCTTTGCAAGAGGAATACAGAAGTAATAGGAAAAGGGAGGTAGAAACACTTCAGTTCCATGTTCTCCCCCCTGCAGCTCCCCTTCCCTGACCTAACACCTCTCTGATAGATGTGTCCTATTTGGGGTGGGGGGGTAAAAGTATCAGAACCCAAACACGGCTGGATCCAGCCTCTCACTCCCTGAAGGATCAGAGGTTTTCCTTTCACCACATGAATCAATGCTCAAACTCTATACACACTATAGAACAGTCTGGAAAGTGAGCCAGTAAACTCTAGCACACAGAGCAAAACACACGTCAAAGACAGGCGAGCACTCAAACCATTAACTACAGCCTGTATAAACGACCCAGACTAGCAAAATCATTACCGCCTATAGTCTTGTATTTGATTTTCTCTAAACCCAGCAAAACAGTGCTGTTATGTATACAAGACTAGGGGCAAAGCCTCACACAAAAACATATCTTTGTGCGTCACTGGAGAGCCAACAATCACTTGTTTATATACTGATTATATACCGTACTGTGCACTGCAAGGTACACATGCCAATCTCTGAACATTTTCCAGGCTCCATCATTAACTAGACCTACATACAAGACAGTGAATACAGCAGTCATACATGCAACAAATGGTATTTACAAGGCTGTTTGCTGGTAATGTGCTGGAAGTCAAAACTAAGCCACAGCTGCATCCTATGACTTTGTAGGTCTGTGAAATTAAGGAAAGAGAACATGAAGTTGTTTAAACAAGTCAGAAAATTTCATCCAGTTACTCCTCTTTCGGTCTAACAACTTGCAGTTTGCTAAGCATCTTCCTGTAAGGCAACTAGCCCTGCGATCCTTGAAACATTAAGAATCCATAATTTCTCCAGGTAGTTTGTTAATCTTTTCATCAGCCTTAACAAATCATTGCCAGCATCTGAGCCTTGTTCAAAGTATGATAGATCACACAGGGTATATTTTCGGTTAACCCAGAGTGGACACAACCCATTTTTAACACAGCCTTTTTAACACAGCCTTTTAAACTACTTTTAAAAGCTACAGATGTGTATCAAATATTACATACTGAACCAGTAAACAAGTATATCAAAGTACTCATTTTTTTTTCCCAAAGGCTTTCTCCAAATACTCAACTGGGGGGGCAAAGCCTGCAAGTTAACAGAATGCACAGAGGATTAACAAGAAATGAACAAACTGAACACTAATTAGAAACACTACTTTCTAGTTTTAAGCTATTTTCTTCTCTTGTCTTTGTAAAATACTTTTAAAATGTTGTCCCTACTCAGGCAACATTGTGAATCTTCTGATTAAGGAACTCTAAAAGTAGAACCATCAGAACAGCTGTAAGGTAACAGCTGCCTAGCAGCAAGCATAGGAAATACAGAAGCGCTCTTCAGACTTGCATGAAACTTAGCATCTATTCATATGCAATGGTGGCAGAAAACCTTCCATCACATGGCTAGAATCTTTGCATTGTGGTGGTTATGCAAAGAGTTCCACCTTAGCTGCTCTTGGATGTACATGAATACACCCCTTGAAAGGGCAGATGTTGCACAAAAGTATTCAAAACCATACCTAGCTTGTTCAACTTGGAAAAATGTACAAGATCAGCTAAAATATGTATCAGGAAAACTTTAGTCATCGTTGAAAAACAGGCTTTTCAACTTGGCATGTGTCTGGCTACTTTGTACAGAACTGTAACTGTTGAGACTGGTCGATAACAGTGATCCTTTCCAATACTGTACCAGTCCAAGTACCAATATTCCAGAAGAATAGTTTACCTTAACAGAGAATTAAGGCCTGTTAGAAAAACAAATGGCTCTCAGTTACACTCTGAATCAGTGAATTCTAAGTGTTTCACAATATGAATTACCACATTCCTGCACCCCTAGCCTAGTCTATTTTGATTAGTAGCTAATACAGTAAGTAGTAGCACAACTTCTTAGTTGTAGCTTTAGGCATCTCCATTTTTGGAGTCCATGTCAGTGAAAAAACCTACCCACACCCATACCCACTATGGCAAAAGGAGAATGAATACAGTTGTACTTAATTAAAGAAGAAGAATCTTGCATTACCAGTTTGACAAGGTGTGGGACAAAACCAGTCTCCATCTTTAATATGACACTATAGAGATTTCATTGAAGTTTCTCCTCTCCACAAAGTTGGTCAAGATTTCCTGGGATCTCATACAGGATTTCACAGCCTACAATGCTCCTCAAAAATGGCAAACCGTAAAACAACTGCAAGATATGCTGAGAAAATTTAACAAGTTCAGTATTTTTCCTGGGACCCCCCCCATTATGGAGGCTAAGTAGCTACTACAAAAGCTATACCAAGAACTTTTAAGTTGTAAACAACATTGAACTGTCAGTTTCCATGGGCAAGGGAAAAAAAAAAAGTATTTTGCTGTGTAACAACTCTAAACAGACTGCACTCACAAGAAATAGCATAATTCCAGCTCAGCTGACATTTAATATTAAATCCCTATTACTTTTATGAATTAAAAAATATTTAATCCTAAATACTGCATTCTAGCATTAAAAAAATCAATTCTCACATGACTAATGCTTCACTATTTTTTAGAAATAGGCCCAGGACAAGATCCATCATGTATGATCATTTCAGTGACAAGATACTTCTGCTTGCAAAAGCTGTAAGCAGCAGCTGAGGCACTGCCCTGCCCTATTCTAATCATTCATCTTGGCCTCCAGTTGTCAGGTTTAGTTCTGTGGCTAGTAGTTGTAAAGTACGTTTTTCACACCATGTTAAAAGGGAATGCTTGAGAATACCTGAATAAGGCTGGCCAAGCTACCCTCATTAAACAAGCATCAACATGTACATCCCCCTCAGTGCTCTCCTATTATATATATATATATATTTATTTCTTTTGCCAAGTGATGAACACTTCAGTCTTATAATTTCA
>NW_009608184.1:0-254 GCF_000690535.1 Cariama cristata
GTCTCTCTTCTTGGTCCGGGGGGTGGAGGGGATTTGGGCGCCCCCGTCTTGGCGCTGATGAGCCTGGGATGGACACTGGGCATCTGGGCTCTCCCCCCTCCTTGCTTTTTATTGGGGGCGGGGGGGTGTACGTCCTTGCCCCCCAACCCTGGCATCCCACCTCCAGCTCCTCTTGCTCTAACCTGCTGCTTCCTTGCTTCCCGGAAAAACAAACCGGGAATGCTGGCTCCTCCGTCCCCCCGACTTCCCTTGGT
>NW_009608185.1:0-7601 GCF_000690535.1 Cariama cristata
ATGGAGCAGCGTGGGTGGAAGAGCCGTCCCAGTGGAGCATCATGTGCCTGCCCACCCGCTGTCCCCCCCCAAGGCAGCCAAGAAAGAGAGGAAGAGGAAGAAGAAAGACAAGAAAAAGAAGAGGAAAGGTCTGAGAAAGAAAGGTCCTTCTGAAAACGGGGAGCTGAGCCGTCCCGCAGCCGCTGCCCAAACTGGGCAGGACCCACGGGCCCTGTTGCCAGACTTGGGGGAAGCAGCCAACACCGTCCTGAGCGATGCCCCGGCGCAGGAGGGCTTGGGCAAGGAGCCAGAGCCGGCCACCCCATCCCTGGTCCCCACTGCCAGTGGGAAGAGGAGGAGGAAGGAGAGAAACAGAAAGAAGAGGCTGAAAAGCGAAGCTGAGGCACAGCCTGCGTGAGAACTGCGGCCCCGACTGCTCCCTTGCCCCGCGTGGGTCTTGGCTGTGCAATAAAGTTGGTCGCTCGAGCAGATGGTGTGGCCTCTGCCCTGTCACTGTGGGGAGAAAGGATCGCTCCTTGGGGGGTGGCATCCAGGGGAAATCCTGGGGCTGATCCCTCTTGCGGGGCTGCGGGAGGGGAGCACCCAGAGCCGGGTGGGTATTGGGTGGGTTGGAGCTGTTCCTCACCGCTCCCACCAGCTCCTGTCATCGTCCTGGGCACGGGGGAGAGCGAGACCCTGCTCTGGCTGGGGACACAGCTCCCGTCCCCACGCCGGCACAGGGCAGAGCCCTGATTTTACCCCTCCTCTGCTACAGAGGGTTAAGTTCTGGCTCCCCAGGGTTGTATTTCTCTGGAGGACCAGCTCATGAATTGCACCACCCCATCCCTCTCCTCAACTTAACCAACTTTTTCCCAGTGCTCCCACACCAGCACCGACTCCTCCAGTCCCCAGCAACAGCAACGGGGGCTGCTCTGGGAGGAACGGGGGCCTTGTCCCTCCCCGCAGGCTTCTCAAACTCCGTACAAGAGATCTTTGGAGTGGGACAATAGAAGCTTTTCCAGGCCTGGGACAAAGGCAGATGCTGCCCAGGGAGAGGCAGGGGCAGGGCAAGCTGTCCGTGTCCCTGCCTGAGGGATGGTGATCGTGGCCCGACTCCTTCCCTCGTTGATAACCGGGCTCCTGTAGCCAAGAGTTTGAGGGCAGCACCCAGAGACACGGCACGGCCACCAACTCCTGCAAAACGCTTCCAAGAGAGGAGTGTGGCTTGACCCAGCATCCCCTCTCCTATCCAGTGAGACCGGTACAAAGATCCTCCCACACCAGCATCAAATTCCACAACCACAAAAAGCTGGAGTGACAGGAGCCGAATGCTGTCTCCTATTTTGCCACAACACAGCCTTGGGAGATCAGATGGCACTGAGGTCCGGAGAGCAGAGCCGCCCCGTGTGAACCCCACTGTTCGCAGAGGAGCGTGCGGTGCAACCTGAAATCCCTGAAATGAGCGGACCACAAGAGCCCAAGGGGGAAAATACCAAGGTTGTAGCGAGGCATCGCACCCTCTGGAGCACTGCTAATGGGTGCAAAGTCCTTGCGGCAGCCACAGCGTCACTGGAGGAAGCAAAATGTGGCATGCGGGCAGCTTCCCAAAAGTAGAATTTTTATTGACGGTAGGGGAAAAACTAAAAACAAAGACAGCCAAAAAGGAGCCGACGACGCACAACTAGCCCCCTGCCCCGTATGGGTCGACACATCCCTGGTAAGGAGCTGCTCCCAAATTCCTGTCATACGGAGTTTCATAAAATAATAAAAAAATAGGATAAGGTTAGTACACCTGCAACCTACGGCAGCCGTGGCCCTGGGCCACGCTCCTCCGGCACAGCCTGCGCGGTTGCAGGGGAGGAACAGGACTGTGTCAGCCCCCTCCCCGGGACTGCAGAGGAGATGGCAAGGAAGCCAGGACCTGCATTTCTCTGTGGAAACAGCTTTGCTTTGTCTCCCGGGTTGCTGCCATTCTTCAGGAGCATTTACATGCAAAAAAGATCTTTGTTTCTTAAGATCTGCTGTTCTTGCTCATTTCCTAGCGAGAGGAGGCTAACCAGGAGCACTTGGAAGGAACAAAGACCCTGCTTCCACAGAAAATCCCTACTAACAAAGCAGGAGAGAGGAAAGTGTGTGCAGCAGGAACTTTCCAGTTCAGAAATGTCTCTCAGAGCTCTGCAATATACAGCAGTGGGCTTTTTCTGACATGACCGAAGTTATCTGCATTATCTGTCCCCCTCCCAGGCCCCCCAGTACCTCTCCTGCGGGGTGGGGTGCCCCAGATGTCGATGTGATGTCTCTATATGACACACTCAAAACAAAACATTATTCTTTACCAGCTCAACAGGAATCAGCTTCTCTGTGAAAATTGCAGCACACAGAGGGCAACTCCGAGCAACAAGGGAAGAAGCAGCATCGACTTTCACCACTGAACTCTGCTTCTAAGCAAATCCATTGCTAAAAGGAGAGGGCGGGCAGGCAGCCCAGGGTGCAGGCAGAAAACCTCTCAACCAGCGTTCAGTAGAAACACTATTTATTCACCCCTCTTGGTTACAACTGGGCAGGGTTAAGCGGATGCGGAGGAGGATGCCATGCACTCCCGGCTGCTTCACGTTCTCCACCACAGGAGCGGCTGCTCTTGCAGTGTTTTAGCCCACGTGTCTGTCCCGCACTCGGGAAAGCCGCCGTTGGTTGGTGTTTTGCTTCGCAGTCTGATTTTTTTTTTTAAAAAAAGAAAAAAATCAAAACTAAATAAATATTGTTCCAAAAGAAGCCAGAGGAGAGAGCAAGCCTTTGGTATGACAGCTGCATTTCTCTCCGGCAAGACCCCGAGACCCCTACGAACACAGCTGGGGGTCGGCACAGACTCCGCAGAGCCTGTTACACACAAAACCACGGAGCAAACAACAACAGAAACTTTGAGAACTCCGGTTTGCTTGTCACAACCCCTGTGATTTTGGTTTGTGCTCTCAGGGCAAGGAGAGGTGACAGTCAGGGTCTGGGAGAATCCAACTGAAACAGGCTCGCTCCAGGCTGATGGTCTGCACTTTCAGCTATGTTTGCTTCCTAGTCTTTGCGGTGAAAGCAGACTGCTGTGCATGTACGAGGACAGACTCGTTTGACCTCATAATTACTTTGCCGAGCTTCCAAAGTGGTGAACCAGGCCTGGAATGCAGAGGTGGCTGCAGCATCCCTTCCTATGATATATTTATATATATATAGTACATATACTTAGACCAGCCCTGCCAAGTCTACTCATTTGCTCAGGTGCACGTCACCAAGAGTCATTTCCCACCATCTCATGACGTATAAAACAGGAGTTATGTGGCTAAGGGAAGGGAAGTTGTTTTCAACTGTTCACTCTCCCTTCCCCTTCCTCGAGGGGAGAGCGGAGGTTACACGTCAGGTCCAGCACGGCCTATCGGTCCATCTCATCCAGCAGTGGGGTGGCATCCCCAGCGATGGACATGGGCGTGCTCTCAATCATGGGGCTGGGAGACGGGCGAGGAGTCAACCTCTGTTTCTGTTTCCTCCGTTCAGCCTCCTTCTCCTGGAGCCACTGCTCGGCCATCTTCCCCCAGTCGATCGCAGCGTGACTGTTGGTCCTGCAACGACATGGGCAGGAGGTGAGACACGTTACGGGGAGAGCTTCCCTGCCCTACCTCCCTCAGGGTCCCACATGCAGGGAAGTGCAAAGTAACCCCACCACACTGGTTCCACAAAAATCAACAAAAGCAATCAAGACGGGACACAGATGGACACGTGCACGCAACGCCGGAGCCACTCACTTTGGCTGCTGCCTCTGCCTGGAGCTGGATGATGGCTGCGACTGTGTCTGGGACTGGGTGGACTGAGGCGTGGTGTTGGCCTGGAGCTGGTACTGGGGTGTTGTAATCGGCTGGCTGGGGGTAGTGTAAGAGTAACTGGGGGTCATCAGAGGGGTGGCCACCGGCTGCTGTGCTGGAGTCGTGAAGACCTGCAGAGAGCAGATACTGTTAAGGGACAGATGCAAACCCTGCTAGGCTGCGGGGCTCTGCCTTGCCCTACTCGCCCAGGAGGCTGCTGCATGCCCCTGCTGCACACCCCCAGCCCTGCTGGAGCCGCTCGTCTGGGCAAAGGAGAGGTTTGCAGGGACCATTGCCCAGGGAACGGGGGGGGGCTGCAGGGCAGGAGGAGCAACACCCTGCTGAGCACAGGACATTTGTTCCCCTGAGAGTCCCCGATCACCCACCCAACCGGGGCCAGCAGGGCCACCATAGCCTGCCTTCCTTGTTCACCCCACGCAGGGTACAAGGGGAGATGCTTAAGCCAAGCAAAGGTGAGGGCCGCAAGAGATGGGCACAAGAGACACTTGGGGCAAGCTAGCAGAAATGACATCCTGCAGTGGGCATGAAGAACAGATGAATTCTTCCCCTCTGGGCTGCAGAGAAGGCACAGCAACTCCCGAGATGGCTCCCTCCCACATACCAAGCTGGCTGGCCCACTGTTTGTCCAGCAGAGTGCTTAGTCTCTTTGCTTCCCGGTGCTCACCTCCCTTTTCCTTCAGATTGTCTTGATGATTAACACATTGGGTTATCCACAGCCCCTGCCTATCCCCAGCTCAGCGCTTACTGTGCCAAACTCCATGAAAGCCTCCCAAGGTGGTCTAAAAGAGGATCACTCCTCCCTGCAAGCCTTGTCTTGCAGCACCTCTTCATTAAATCTCTCTAATGGCTGGGTGTGGTTTTTGTACCCAGGCACCTCAGTCCTGCAGCTGGATTTAGTCTCCGTGTCAGCTGGGGAGCTGGCAGTGTGGGCTGGCAGGAGATAGGCACCAGCACACATGAGGAAAGGCTTCAGCATGAGCCTAAGCCGTCCAATTCCATCTTATTCCCTGCAAAGCCTCTGGGCGTTCAGTCAGGCTGAGGTGTTCGCCTGCCGGTGCAGCTCGGAGATTAGCACGCTGAGCTGAAAAGCCCTGCAAACTCAGCGCATAGTTTCACAGCTAATCTCTTCCACTGGCAGCTCACGTTGCCAATTCAGGGGCACAATCAGAAGGTTGTGTGCCCTCACCGCTGGATCCCACCTCCCCGCTCTGCCACATTCCTTGGGGGCCAGACCAATTTGCTACTTGCTTCAGCTCTCCCCAGAGCAGGGCTGTATTACATGCCTCATTTCCTCAGCCACAGGAGGCAAGAAGAAACCCAGACCAAGAATCCAGCCAGGCTCCCCCGTGCAGCACCACGGCTACACAACTGGGACTGGATGATCCCAGGCAAAGAGAACCCCTTAGTCCTCCAGTAGAGCCCCCATGGGATGGTTTCTAGCAGCAAGGAGAAGCCCTGCAGCACCTTCTGTCAGAAACTTAAGTGACACCTACGTGGTACGCGCTGCTGCCGCCTCCGCTGCCTCCATAGCCGTACTGACTGGATGCCCACTGCGCAGGGGTGGCATTTGGGTTCTGTCCCTGGCCTGTCACAGCAGCGATGGCACTGAACATCTGGGAAGTCATGTTCTGTGGTAGAGCGTTCACTGCACGGGTCAGGTCTGTAAGAAAGACCCATCACGTTAGACAAAGCAGAGCCTGGAGAAGGAGCTCGCAGCCTGATTCCAACCAGGAAAGGCCTGCACTGACCTGCCAGGTTAATGTTAGCTGGAGTAGCATTAATGGAGGCTGGAGTCCTGGTCCGACTGCTACTGCTGGGGGTAATACCTGTATAAAATACAAACCAAGACAGTTAGATTAGTTCTCCTAGAAGAGCAACTATTGGCCTGAAACTTGGGATTCGAAAAAAATGCAGGCAACACTTGCACTGGCCAAACGCTCTGTTACAAGGGAATGGTGTGTGCAGGACTGTCTGGTGGGAGAGGATAAGGGAGAGGAAAGGGACAAACCTAGCCTTTGCTACATGGCCCACTTGGCTGAAAGATTAACTCTCAGGAGAGCTCTCAGTGGGTCCATGGAAGCCAAACACTTGAGTGTTACTTCAAAACTTCCCCCATATAGAAAATCCTAGGACATATTTCAAGGACAAAGAACACGAAATTGTCGTTTAATAACTGTCCCTATTGTGTGACACCCAGGAAACAAACAACTAAGGCATTCAAGTTTTAGGGTGCTCACCTGGAACAGGGTCCTGATAATGATCCTTAAAAAACCGTTCACCGTAGGGAAGACCTGGCCCCGGTAGCGGAATCCTTCTGGCGTCACTGTCACATACTCTATCCTGTGAGGAGCAGTGAACGCAGAAGAGCACAAGAGATCACAGGCTGCTTCAGAGCCACACTTGCCACTGTACAGCACCCTCACACTAACAAACTCGGGCAGCATCCGTACTGATAACGAACAGACAGACCTAGTTAAACCACTTTCATTTTGTTTTCAAACAACTGTTCCAAAATACCATGCTTTTCTATGCAAAAATCAATCACTGCCTATACTCCTGTGACACCCCCTGCACAGGGCAGTGCTGCTGGTAGCGGCCAGCTGGTTAGAAACACAGGAGTCTCCTGCATGAGATTTACTGCTAGACATGAGTCCTCTACTGTCCAAACCCTAGGTAAGGGAAGGCATGACTTATGGGGATACTGACAGAGCTGGAAGAAAAACTGGCAGCAATAAGCTGAGGTGTGGTACTGGCAGTACTCAGCTGCAGATGCTGGGCTTGCCTCTCACTTACCTTGGTTTGCCTCGAGGCTGATATCCCAAGAGGAATTTGCCAGGTAGATCTTTACAGGCACTGATAAAATAGGGAATAAACGTTGGCTTCTCTTTCTTGGTCTTTATCAGCAGCTCTTCCAGCTTCTAATTAGAGAGAGAAAGAAGAGAAATGCTCAAAGAGAGCCTACATCTTCAGCAACGCACAGAGCCTATGGATATCTCCCTCCATGCTGTGGTTGGCCCTTTTTCCCCCCAGCCCTGATGCTGGCAATCCAACAAGGACCACCAACTGCAGCGTCTACTGTGCAGGGTTGGTGCACAAATGTCGCCAGGTCACCGAAAGCCAATTACTCTCCTTTCAGTGATATCTGCTGACAAGGCAACTCTTTGCTACTCTGGCACACCGCTGTAGCACACCACACTCCCAGTGCTCTCCTAACTCCACTGCTCCCAGACGTAATCTCCCTGAGACCTACAGCTGGAAAGTGACTGTTAAGCCCCAAGAGACAAGAGGAAGATCAGAGAGCTCATTCCAGCAGCAGCTCGTGCCAGATACAAAGAATTTAAGACCTGTCCCAAGACAAAAAAAACTTATATAATGCTTCTATATCTCCTACAGAAGCTACCACAACCCAGGACAGGCTTACCTTCTTGTCTCCACCATTGCAGTCCTGATAGTATTTGTGATTCAACAGGTCTCTGGCAAAAGAAGCCATTGGCTGGACATAGCGAGCAACAATTTCATCCAGGTCTTCAAACTCCTTTAAACAAACACATTTAAAGAGGTATTTGGGGTGCATGATGAGGAACTCCTATTCTAGTATACAGCTCTCAGTCATACATTCTGGATAGCAAGGCTGGATGCTTTGAGAACAACAAAAAAACCCCAACACCACCACCACCACACCCCCCACTCCCGCAAAAAAAAAAAAAAAAAAAAAAAAAAAAAAAGCTAACTTTTTTCTTAAAATACTGGACAACT
>NW_009608185.1:7632-31443 GCF_000690535.1 Cariama cristata
AAGAGAGCTGACTATTGTCTAAGAATCTGGAGAACTGCAATGGAAGTTCCTCTCCAACAGTCTGAAAGCAGTTGCAAGGACAGAAAGGCTGTGCCAGCCTGGCCCTACCAAACAGGCACTTCTCCTTCCCAGGCATGCTCTGCAGGGCTCTTACCTCTGTGTTAATCCAAAGCGTGGAGCCCAGGCTGAAGGCATTCTCCTTGCCCTCTTCTCGGACATCCACGTGTTGGTAAATCCCATCGTTCACCTTCCAGGTGACAGTCAGGTGGTTCTCCCCCTTGCTACTTGGCCGAATAATCACATCCCCTTGGTCCATGGTCTCCATCATCTTCTCGGCTTGCTTGAAGCTAATGTTGTGGAATGATGGGTGAGCAATTACTCTCTTGATGTACGCTGCGGCACAAAGCGGAGTGTTTAGGTTTCCAAGAGGAACTACTTTATTGCAACTATACGTCTAACTGTGCTTATTCTCCTGAAGCACCCTGGGAAGGCTGGCATTAGAAGGGAGAGAAAAATTAGAGACTCACTTGTCCGCTGCTGCTTTCTTTTCAGATCTTCTTCCTGTTTGTGATCTGCTGCCTCAGAGTCAAAGTCATAGTAGGTGTCTTTAGGAAGTTTCCACTCATTGTTCTTATCCATAAGGTCTGAGGTCCTGCAGGTCAGGTCGGCACTGAACTTCTCAATGTCAATCTTCATAATCCTGCAGTGAACGGTCATTCCCACCTACAGGAGAGGGGCAAGCAAAGCTGATCAGCAGGTTTGGCTGATAATGCCACCCTCCCCTGCAACACAGAGCAACCCGTGTGGGGTCACACCGCCAATAAGGAGGTACAAAGTACCTCATCTACTTCAGACTGATACAACTTTTAAAAGTGATCCTTCCATATGAACCAAAAATCAACTGATCCCCAAGCCGACTAGAATCAAAACAGATTAAAGGAAAAACAGACAGTTCTCCAGCATGGTATGTGCACCATACCACACAGAAAACTGCATGTCTGGAGGCTGAGGACAATTAAGTTTCCTGTTTTACATATCTTTAACAATGGGAGCATCAAAACTGGACTTCACGATGTGCAAGCAAACAGTTAAGTCTGTTCAGAAACAGTGGAAGACACCCAAAGGACTGCTGTAATAAAATGGAAAACACGAAATATCACCACAAAAACTGCAATGTCTTAGTCCAGTTAACCGTGTTGAAATTAATGACTCTTTAAAGAAATGCTAAGAGACCTCTGAGCTTACAGGATTATCCATCACCTGCATAAACTGTCAGGGTGACCCCAAAAGACAGCAAAGATGTTAAACCTCTATTTTATCATGTGATAAAAATACAAGATTGTTTCTTTCAGAACCCCAATCCCTGTCCTGAGCAAGACCAGTAACTCTGATGACCTCCACAAACGAACTGAGACAGAAGAAAAAGCTATGAGAGAGGCAAAGTGACCCTTGCATATCTAACTGCAGTTCAGTGAACTCTTTAGAAAGCCAGAAACAAAGGGCAGCTCTGCATTAGAATGCCTTCTGGCCTCCTAAACCCAGACTTTAGCCAGACTACAATAAATCCTTCCACACTGCAACATGTTAACTGATTAACATGGTTCCCACCAGCTGCCAAGAGAGATTTGCACTGTGGGAGGAGGACAGTAACCAGAACCTGAACTTGCTGCTGATTTAAAGCCCTTAAATGAAAATAAGGTTTGAAAAGTCATTTAGGGAACAGTGTTATTAACCAAACTCTGAATCTTTGGTATTGGCTCCAGGCTGTTCCAGCTCTTGCTGGATATGTAAAAATCCACTGCTTTCATACCTTCACCCTTTCTTCTGGCCGTTTGACCACCTTATCACTAAGAAATTTTGTTGGGATGAAGCCAGCGACACCATTATCCAGACGTGTCTTCACTCCAATGGCCTGACCTGGGCAGGATCCGCTGTCAAAGTGGTTCCAAACCTTGAGCAAGGCAAAAGTAAAAGTCATTCAGCATGGAAAAAAAAAAATAGTCCTGGCAGCTCACACTCACACACGTCTAAAAGCTATGTCAGCAAACTAGCATAGCCAGCAGAGACATGTGGAAGGGCAGAGGACAGAGGACTTCAATGAATGCTACCCAGTAATGCAACCTTCCTACTTCAGTTCTGCCCAGCTTATGGGGCTTTGCAACCAGGAAGGTCAGAACATTTTTAGACCCTGAACACAAGGCTGCAGCCAGGGCTGGTTTCTAATGAACGCTATAGGGTTTTAAAGTCACGGATTACCAAGGCTGGAATTCAGCAGTGTTTAGAAGAGACCTAAAGTACAGCTGCATTAAGCAGCAGGGAGTCCAGATAAGTTCTTAAAATTGAGAAGGTGGCAGAACAACCTTCTGTGCTCAGTGTCACGGCAGTTTCTCTGCGTAAAACACAATCCTAGACCACAAACAAACCTGCTTTATGTATTTGCAAAGAACTGGTCAGCTTTCATTTCATTTCACTCCTAGCCCAGTTCACTAAAATCCATAATGTAGCCATAAAGAACTTGTCAAATCTATACTGAAACAGTTAGTCAAAAGTGGAACAGATTGTATTTGCAGCCAAAGGACACATTCAGGTTGGGATCCTGGGGCACTGCAGACACAATCTTGGCTCTGATACCTTGTCTCCCAAGAACCCTACCAAACGCTCAAGCCTGACAATAGCCCACTCCCGACAAAGGCAGGCCCGTTAGGAGAAGCAGCCCCACCTCGCTGAGCTCTGGAAAGTTATCCTGCTGACAGAAAGGACACTGCCAAAGGCCAGTTTCATCGTTCCGTATTGCCTGGTCGTAGCTTTCTCCTTGCGGCCGCCTGTGGGCTATCCCAGTCACATTGCAGATGATCATTTTACCTGTGGGGTGATGGGAGAGGAGAAGGAAAGAATGAAAAACTGAAAGTCAACTGCAGGGCTGGGCAGTTTCCTCGATCTAAGGTAGTTGTGCATGAAAGTGTTAGGAGACTACCTAGGCACTTGAAAAGCTGCTTCACATATGTGCAACCATAGCATCGTCCCAACATCATGCTCACCAAGATCCCTCTGCCCCACCTTTAAACATCCTAAGTCAACTTAGAATGGCAGAAACCAGGGATGTAAACAGGGATGTACCTATATAAAAAGTCTCTGGAGTTTCTTTGGTCAGCATATTGAAGACCTCTTCTGTGTTTGGAGAACGGTATGGGGTTCTCAGGTCCTTGTACCTGCAGCTTAGTTCAGCTCGAATGTCATATAAAGTGATATGCTTGTCACCGTAGCCCTGTGTGGTATTCAAAGGTTATAAAGCCATGAGCAGCAGGAAGAAGGCGAGTAGGGAATACAGTATAAGTTATGAAAGAACTCAAGGAACTTATCAAACAACAAATTTAAAAACCAGGAATGCACAGGGTACCATAGAATTCAGTCACAGGATGTTGAGGAGGTTAAAAGTACCAATACATTCAGAAAAAAAGTTAAATTTCGGGGAATACAGCTTAAATGGTCTAATCACTGTCTCCTGTCTCCTTCCCCGCTCTGCCCCAAGTGCACTTTCTGTAGGCATTTAGTACATCCCATTGTCAGACACTGAATGCTCATCATGGCTGTTCATGCATTTTACAACGGCAGCAGCTAAATGATTAGCTCCTAGAAAGAATAAGGGTCACCAGCCATAAAACATAAGAAACTGAGCTGGACAGCAGAGCTTCTCCTCTGTTTCTCAGCACCAGGAACCCACAGCACACCTGTCTTTCCAGTTCTTCAGCAAAGGCATCGAGATCCAGGTCTTTCAGACGCTCAGGGTTTTCTAAGATCTCCTCTAGAGCTCCCGCGGGATTAGCATCCTCTGCCGACTCATCGTATTCCAAGGCATCCACTGCCATTTTTCTTGCCCATTCATAAGTTTCAGGATGGACCCTAGACCCATCTAGGACTTCGATGTAGGAATCGGTACTGAAATAAAACCAAAGCAATGTTCAGATAAGGACTCTGCAGGGTTCCCGAGTCACCTCCTTCAGCTCAATAACAAAGCACGCTGTTGAGCACCACTACTGGCTGCGTGGCTGCTTTGCCACCGCCATCCTGCACGGAACAAACTACTCTAAAAAGGACACAATGAATTCTTCATTGCTAAACCAAGAGAAGCCAAGGCAAGACATGACAAATTCCTGCCTACAGCTCCTGCACTGCAAAGATACAGCCAGGCATTTTGGATGCCAGGTAGATTTGTTCACCCTGTGTACTATAGCTGCTCTATGAGCACACAGCTTTCTACAGTTTCTCTCCTTGTACAAATTACGTGTTGCCAACTGGCAGTGCAGCCATCCGCATCTAGCTGTTTGGATGAGGCTACACTTTGCCCCCTGCATCTCTGGGACTTGTACCCTGCAAGAACCAGGGACTAGCGGAGTTAGATCACTCAGTGTAAGGATTCAGCCAGGCATCCTTTCTCAGACCGCTTTTCAAAGGCAAAAAGGATACCGCACCAGCCCTAGAGAAAGCACTTTTCCAACAAGTGACCCTTCTGTGCAAAGCAATCGGAGATTTAGAAACCAGGTTACTGCTATCCTTCAGACACTCATCTCTTGTTTAGTTACCAGTAACCTAATGCTCTACAAACTTCCCAGTATTGCTACTAGTTTAAGAGGAAGCTAAATGGCCAAGTTACTCCTCAAGTTTGAAACTTCAGAAAAATAAAAGACTCTTGGTAGGACTAGGTGGAAACTAAGCAAAAGTGCACATGGGTTACTAACGGACATGCATGACGACTGTTAGAACAACTGTTTCTAGTTTAGTTCCTCTTGACCACAAAGGGTCTTTCAAACCATAGCAAGTTGTATAATTAATGTTCTGCAGCTCACACTGCTGTGCAAGTTTAGCTGCCCTTAAGAATCAGATTAATAATCAGCAACACCTGAACTTGGCCAGAAGTCAGAGGGGCCACACAGAAACTCTCGGGAACACGGACTCCGTCGCTCATGCTAACTCCATACCCCGTATGACACTGAATGCAACCCAATACCCACCTATCACCCAGTGATGCCGTGTCAATTTTGATGAAGCCAGCACAGTTGATAAACACCTTGGGTCCCATGTGACACATCGTAACCAGCTGGGTCCTGTTCTCCAGACGTGTGTTGTTTTGTTTTAAGATCTGGAGAGAGAGGTAACAGTATAAACCTCGCTATTCAAACACAAGGGTTCTCCAGGAAAAGCAGAGGATTCACACTGGATACTGCAGTCTTCAAAACATCTGACATAATCAAGCCCATCACAACTCATAAAATTGTTGCACCCTGCCTGTGTCTCAATGTTGTATGAAAGGAGATGACTCCACATGGAACAGCTCCAACTCTTAGGAAAAGCGTTGGCTTTTTGCCTTGTGTTTTCTACAGTATGGAGGCGTCTTGATACTGTAACAGTGCATCCGTTCCTGTGGGTTCAGGAGGTAGCTAGGATTGATGGATCTGCTGTATTGCTTGGGTCTATCAAGGACATAAGCCCATGCATAGCTTTGGGGTTCGGCGCAGTGAGATAACACATAACACACACGTCAACGGAGCTGTCGGCTGCATCTGGCACACGGGACCCCGACTCATCTTGTAACAGCACTGCCATCAGGCCAACTCGCACATTATTGGTGATGCGTTCTTTTTGTAGACAGCAACAGAAGCCTCCTTACCTTTAGCAGATGAGTGCCTTTGCGTGGTCCTAGGCCACACACATACTGCAGCAAAGCCTGGCTGTGAGGGTGAGCAATAGCCCGATTGACATCCACTCCCACCTCGTTCACACGGTTTATGAATTCGCAGTAGAGGGCATTCAGCAGTTCCTCCTTCACCACGTGCTCCTGACAGAAAGGAGAGGTGTTAGCCCTCGCATGGAGATGCGTGCAACACTTTGCCATAAGCAAGCTGAGCCAAACACAACACACTCGCTCTCAGGAGCTGTACTGCACCTCAGTTACCCCTGAGAACAGCCTAAAGGCAGGAGGCAGATGAGGTAAAGGAGGCAAAAAAAAAAAAAAGGCGCCGTGTAGCCTGAATATGGCTCAGAATAAGCAGAACTCACACCAGTTCATCTTGGAACACTGTTCTTTGACAGCAAACTGTCCCAGGCCTCCCAGGCCACTTTCTCTCGGAGGGAAGGATCTTCCTTGCCCGAGGATCTCACAAGGAAAACTTACCTGCAGAGGGTGGAGTTTCAGGCAGAGAATATCCTCATCAGAGCTGCAGACCTGGGCAAACTCAATGAGGGGGTCCTGAATGCGACGAGCAAGGGAGACAGCTTGACGCAACAGAGGTGGGTAATCCCGGAACTCACTCTGCAAGAGGCCAGAGAATCAGGGAAAACCCTGATGATGTTTTCACACTTTGTAGCACAACTAGCAAAGACATATCAACAGGGATTGGAACAAGGGAAGCATTTGGTGCTCAGGGCAAAGACAGCTGATGTCAAAGGCTCCCAGGAGCTCTGCTGCAACTAGGAATGAAACAACTTCATTCGCTCAGCTGAGCAAGATTCATTTCAGACTACATCAATATCTACTTTGTACATCTGCTGGTGCTGATCTCTTCAGGGAAGCCTAAATAAGATGTTTAGCCTTGATCCAAAGATCATCACTGTCTAGATGGATCACATGAGACAGATGATGCAAGTCAGGGCCAGCACAACAAATAGAGGATGAGACAGCACGAATGAGTGACAGACTAAGGGACAGCTGGAATAACAGAAGGTTCACCTCAGACTTCTTGCTGTTCATGTAGAGGATGGCCAGTTCGTTGTCCACCAGCTCCACTCCGATAGAGGACAGCTGCTGCCCTTGATCCAGCTCATGAACAATTCTCTTTACATCCTCCATCAGCATCTGAGCATCCCTAGGGAGAGACAGCCAAGGGGATTGAGGGGAGAGTGCAAGGCTGGGTCCTGGAATCACTTAGGGAGATAGCCCCCAAGGGTTACCTCACACCACAAACAGTGAAACGTGGACAGGCGTGAGGAAAGGACTGCAAAGAGACTGCGAAGTGGAAGGTGGAAGGAACACAAAGACTGACCTGTTCTCGCCTGCAATTGTCACCACGTGAGGCTTCTTGTTCAGGAGGAATTTTTTCAAAGTTTCAATATCCTGTGCCTGGAAAGGAAACCGAGACAGGTCAGAGTAGAAAAGCTAGAGGGTTTCTGTACTGAGCTAGCTACTAGTCCTGGGTTCCTATTTCACAGGGCAAATCCTCCCCCAGTGCCATCCTGATTTGCCACCATCACATGAACATGGCTAAATGTCTTTTCTACGGGCCAGCCATGCAGCTCCTGACCACTGTAAGGACAAACAGGAAAGCTCTGCAGAGGAAAGACTGATGGCATCACACTCCGGTGTTACAGGAAATCAGCGCAAGCAGGGAATGGAAGTCAAAAGCCTGCCTCAAGCTCCAGCAGGTCCCACAGCCTCTCGCTAGTATAATGTGATCAGGAGAAGGAGAGAAAAATTCAGTAGCTGCGACCACAGAAGCTCACAAACTCTCAATCAGCAGAACTCAGAAATGGCAAGGTCCTGCCACTCCCCATAAGAGGAGCAGAAGAGATGAATTGAATTTAACTGGAAGCAACTGTTCTGCCAGCATAATTACAGGGTGGGAAAAAGGCAATATCCCTGCATGCAAGAGTGACAAGGTCTGAGCTGTTTTCAGATTGACTATTCCTCTCCAGCCCACGGTGGATTGCCTGGAACCAAAGCAACATGCAAACATTCGTCTTGACAATAGCTGCACCAAGGCTCACCTTCTTTTCCCTCTCTTCCTCACGCCAGGCATTCCTCCTCTTTGTGAAATGCGGCAATCGGAGGAAGTCTGTAACCTCACCCTCTCCGTTAACAAGGGCGCAAAACACAGGGTGGTCCCTGCAAAACAGAGATCACTCAGACATGGAAGATTGCTAAAGCTGTACATGGATCAAGAAGCAATTCCTTCCCCCCTACCTGGCTGAGGAAAACGCAATGCCTAGCACCCGAATGCCCTTCCCTTGGTTTTCATCCATGAAATCATCATCTTCCTCCACTTGCTGATCAGGACGGTATGAAGCTACTTTTAGCCAGTTGTACAGTTTCCGGCTGCAAGCCTGGTAGAACAGAGAAGGGGAGAGAGGAGTGAGAAAATCCACTGCAGGTGCTTTGGCACAGCCCTTCTCCGGAGGAAAGGCCGTGGACTGCTCAAGGCAGCAAGACAGTATACTCTGCCAGGACTGGGACCAGCTCTCCAGGACCACGGAGCTCATATTCCCTCCCACTGAGATATCTGCTTTTCTCTCCATCCTTGGGAAAGAAACAGACTCAGACCCCTGCCTGCCTCGTCCTCCTTCCTAAGAGCCTGTGTATGGTCTGTTAACAGCTATCCTCAGCACACTGCAGGACCGTTAGCATTTGTAACCCCAGCTCTGACTCAAACCCATCTGTCTCCCGTCTCACCTTGAGGACATACTCCTTGGCCTCTACCAACAGCTTGTTCTTCAACTCTTTAGCCATCTGCACATAGAGGAACTGGTTGAGGGACCGCTCAATGGCCATCGTACGCTGCCGATTCCACTCTTGCACCTGGTGGCTGAACTCATCCCGATAATAGAACTGTTTGATTTCCTCAAAGTACGTCTGGTCGCTACCATAACTGCAAGAAATGAGAGGAGGAGATACAGAAGGGCTCCAAACACCTGCACTGACACCACCACTGGCAGATTCCTGCACAGAGACGTAGTAACAGGACCTCAGATTCAGGCAGCTGCCTGGAAGATTTAGAAAAGAGCCAATCCTCCCATCAAACACCCCTTTAGCCACAAAAGCTATGCTGCTAGGCAGATCGCAGCTGAATGCCATGCTGGCAGCACAAAGAGGCCTGATCAGGGCAACACGGGGCAGCTCACAACCACTCCAGCACACCCACATTGCACAGTGTGGCTACTCAGATGTGCAGGGAAGGAACCAAGGAGCACACAGCGAGGGTGGCTGGGAAACAAGCATCAGCTTTCACAAAAATCCTAAAGGCTTCAGAGTTTGCCTTCAAATGAATAGATGGTTGGCTGCTAAAGCACTAAGATGAAGAAAAAAAGCAAGACTCTGAGGTGCTGCTTGACTTTAAGGTGCAGGAAATCACCAGGCCATGACTTCCAGGAGCAGTCTGGGTTACAGAGAAGCTCTTAACAGCACGGCAGTACTGGATGAACGAGCTCTGCCAAGGCATGGATGTCACGGCCAGTGAGGACTCACCCTTCCACTCCTTTCATGTCAATGCTGATATCTATAGTGAGCAGTGCCTCCTCCTCTGCCAGGCTCATTTTCAAGAACTGGTCATCTCGCAGCTCCTTCACAGGCTTGTTCTTCAAGTATTTAAAGGAATAGGCATAGTGGGCTTCATCAATATCCTGGGAGAGAGGAGAGACAGTCAGTATGCATGCAGGCATTCATGAAGAACGATCCTTCTGTATACCATAGCAGACAATGTTTTTTATTCAATACCCCCTCACCCCTATGCCTGCCAGTCTGCATTTCCTTCCCCAGCAGGACACAGTGGAATTCATTCCCAGTCCCAGAGAAAGAGACTGTTCCAATAATTGAAGGCACCATCTCAACAGCAAGAATTAGATCTGATGAAACACTGAGACTAAATATGCAGCATGCTGCTGAGCTGGCCTCTGCAACAGCCCAGCTCACATGCTGCTCTGAGATTTATTCAGTTGCCACTGACATGAGAGAAGTTTTCAGATGCAAAAACGAGGATTTGTATGCTATTTAGATTCTTCCCTGAATTGACTCACAGAGTCAGAGCTCCCTTCCTTACCTTCTTCCCCTTTTTGGTTGGTGAAATGTTGATTTTAGCTCTTTCTTGGAAAGTCTGTCTCAGGACCTGTCTGACCAAAGGCTCTCTGGCTATCTGCAAAGCCACCATGTATCGGGCTCCTTCCAGCACAGCTTCAGGGCTTGGGAATTGACTAAAAGCAAAAAGGCAACATGAAGGCTTGGGACTTGAGAATGTCCCCAGATTCCCTCCCTTGTGTCACATCCGCAGAACCCCCATGAAGATCTCCCAACACTGACCTACACACATAATCCTTGGCCAGCTCCAGGGGCTCTGCAGGGAACTGCTCTGTCTCGTGACGCTGGTAACTGTCTCGGAGATTCTCCCCAAACTGCTCAGGTGTCAGACCAAACTTCTTAGCCAGGCCATCTGGTAAAAACAACAAAACCAAAACCAATGAGGACAAGGGTACTGTAGCTTATATTGAGCAAAACTATCAGTCCTCCTTCTACAGGTAAGCAACATCACCCAGAAGAGCATGAGGGCTAGGCCACTGCAAGCTCAGCATGACAGAGTACAGCCCTTACCCAGCCCAGCTGTTTGACAGATGGTGTACATATCCCGACGGGAAGCCTGCTTCAGCTCAGGTCCTTTCTGCTCATCATCTTCTGCATCCTCCCCTTCACCTATGGGAAGGATATGTTTAGCAAGGCCTCTTTACAGAGGCATCCAGACAGCTGCAGTGTGTCAGAAGCACAACAAAGAGATTAAACACAACCTACATTGTGCAACAGAGTCCCTAAATTCCACAAACACATAATTTCAAAGGTCACAGTAGCCTTAAAATTAAAGTGCTATCTTCTCTTCAATTTCACTCTTTTGCAGTTTTAATAGCAGTATCTCTGGGTTGCACATTAAAACACACATCAAGGTGGCTGATTCTTGCTTGGAGGGGTGGTATTCAGTCCATCGAAAAGCACCACCTTGTGTGGCAAACGTTAAAAATTTTGAGATGCCTGGAAGACCTGGGACTACCTTGAGGTACAAGTGAACACCACATATGCTCTGTGCAAACACATGGGCTTTTAAACAAACTTTCTTACTATTCTTTTGAACCAGGATTTTCAACCAGCCCACAATTAGGAGACTATAAAATCTGGGGACAAACCTTCTTCCTCTTCACCATCCTCTCGGATACGCTTTTGCTTCTTTCGAGCAGCCTTGGCAGCATTCTGCATCTTGGGGATGTCTCGCCCATAGTACAGCAGGAAGTGATTATACACGTCCTTCAGCTCGTCCATGGACTGCACGTCCTTCAACCTACGGCATGCAAAGCCAGCATGTTACACCCTGCTTGCAGCTGAGCCGTAGTCAGAGCACTCAGGAAACCTGCTCTGGTACAAGTCAGGCAGAAGGAGCACTTGGGCTCATCTTCCAAAAGAGTTTTAAATACTTCTTGTTACCACTTTTGTGGGGAGGCTAAAGTCAATGCACTGCAGTGGCCAGAAAGCCTGTGCTATTTGGGCAAGTTAATGCATATTTTAAGTCATTTTGGAATTAATATAAGAAAGTCATGGCACCATACCTCTCCATGTCAGTAGTATCCAAGGCCCTTATTCCATCAGCCAAGGGTTTGTCTGGGTCAGCGGAGATTTGTTCGTACTGATAGGCCTGCATCTTCTCAAACAGACGTGTCAGGTTCTGCTTGCGGATCTTCAGCTGGGTCCACTAACATGAGAAAAAAGACTTCCACTGAAATGCACCGTCGCAGTGTGTCACATCTGTCTCCTCCCTTCCCAAACAGGGGCTCCCAGGATCTTGGGATATTTGTCATATAAAAATAATCATCAAAATCTTCATTTACAGCCAAGCCCAGATGTTAAACACATAGCAGGTGTCATCTCAGAGAGAGTATATTAACAGAAAAAAAAAAAAAAAATCAAGGTTTGGATCTACCTGATAGTAGAGAAGGAACCTGCACTCCTTGCAAGAAAGGTCACTACACAAAAGAAGCTCGGTGAAGGGGAAGGACTCTTAAATCCTCTTTTGTCAGATAACCCTCTACCACCACATAATAGCAAACTTGCAAAAAATCGTGGGTGAAAAAGCACACAAGGTCTCCACAGCCAAAACAAAATCTGCTGAAAATATCAGGCTATGTGGGAAGACATGTTAAATGTGGATGGGATAACAAGCAGTGAAAACACTCCTCACCTTTTCATCCCACTGCCAGACCCTCCACAGGTCATTGATGTGCAGCTCTGGCTCCACATACTCCTTTCTGTAGAAGGCGATGAATGGGACCTGGGTCAGAAATGAGACTCATCACCACCATGCAGGAGACCAGGCTGTTCCTGGCAGCCAGGAGTCCTGGCACCCAGCTCCTGTTCCATGTGGGAGAACAAGCTAATGGGGCAGCAGTGTGGGAGATGTACCAAGCCCTGATGCCCCAGCTCTTCCACCAAAGAATACACCACATAGACCAAAAGTTTCTGCAACATCAGGCAACACCTCAGAGAATAGGTTGAATGGACCAAGCAATGTTCAAGAGACTCTGAAATTCCACCTCATTTAGCATCAACTTCTCCAGGATCAGGGAAATAAGATGACAGCAGCCACATCAAACAGATCTCAAAAACCTGCGTTGCCACAGCTCTCATAAGATGAGCTGCACTTTCCAATGAAGCACCGTTTCCTCACAGGAGAGGCAACCAGGTATGGTATCTCAGTCCCTTCTAGTTTGCTGCCCTAAATGCTTCCAGAAGCCCCTCAGGACAGCTAGTCCTGTCTGGATAGGGAGACAGCAACTCAGACCTTATCTTGACAATGAAGCAGAGCTGTGAATTACCTCAAAATGTTGATTTCTCATGAAATTCAGAGCTTCTTTAATCTTCTGGATGGTGCTGGGCCCCTTGCGGCTGAAGCTGCTGCTGGGTTGTCCACGGTCAAGGTAGTCAGAACTTTCCTAAAAAGGAGAAACACATTGTGTTGATTGTATTCCTGAGCTGACCCCCTAAAAAGACTGGCCCAGGCTGAGGCTAGAAAAAGTTGGTCATTTTGTCAGCTGGGAATGCAAGCTTAGGTACACGCTCTGATTTTAGACCACAGAAAAGTATCCTAGCCCTGACTGGTCTAAAAGGAAAATGGAGAGGCAGAACCTGGCCAAGGTAACTGATGGTTAAAAGCAGATCATGGCTAATACTAGTTTAGCCCTAAGTGCACAGTGGCTCAGAGATCTTTCGATCATTCTTGACAGTTATTCTGGCAACTTCTCTGTGTTCCTTTTTGACATTTTACAGATGCAGAAATGAACATACGTGCACATTAAATGACCTGCTCAAAACCAGAAAGAAAGGTGTACTGGGCACCACATGCCTCTCAGCAGAGTCCTGGAACAATGTCTCCAGGCTAGAAATCTGGAACACTTTGAAGTTCTCTTATGACAGAAGTCCCAGGCATAGTCTTTTACCTGCAAGGAGATGGTGGGTGTTGCAAACGCATTCCTGTAAATCCAGTCAGCTTCTTCCTCCAGCTCATCATCTTCAGCACTCTTCACTGGGATGGATCGCAACTGTGAAAAGACAACAGAATGAGCAGAAGCATGTGCAACACCAGGGCTTGCACTACCGTGTTTTCAAGAAGCCTGGAAATTATTGTTTTGAGCTGCAGGTTGCTTATGTGGTCTCAGTACCTCCCACACCCACAGAGCTTTGCTGAGGATAGGACTTCAATGTCTGCATCAGCTTTACACTAGGTAAAGGCACCTAACAATTCTGTCAAAGGCTTGTGGAAAGGCCTGCAATGGTGTGAAATCTTCTGTGACAATCAAGTCAGGGTAACCCTGCTTCCTACCAGACTCCCAAATCCTCTGCAGTTACATTTTCTGTTCCAATCTATCTGTGCCTGTTCTAGCCTTGTTACCACTTTTCTTGCTGCAGCCATAGAATAACAGAATGTAAAGTAGCTCCAAACTGTCTCTGGGCATTTAGTCTCAGCCACTTCTCTTTCAGGGGGCCTGCTCTAATCATCACTGACATCCATGAAGATGACAAAATGCCTGCACAGGCCACATATGGCCAGGAGACATTAGAAACTGCATTCCCTTGCGCTGTGTACGCTGGCGTGGGAAAAAAGGTCCTTCTGAAAAGCTGGCAGCCTCAGACATCCCATTTAACAAAGGAGGGTAACCAGCCTCTGCACAGAATTACATTAACATACACTAAAGGCAGATCGACTGCTCAGTGAAAATCTGAACACAGGCTAAAATTAAGACAAAAATATACTAGAATGATTCCTAGCAGCACAAACAGGACTCTGTATGGAGAGCAGTACAAGTCCCAGTCACCTGGATCAAAGTGGGTTACAGAAACACCTTGTACAGAACCATCACGTGTTGGCTGGCATACGAGTAGGCTAGAAACCCTAGCAAACCTTCTCTGGCACTACCTCTTGCTATCCAGCGGTACAACTCAAGGGATTCCTAACAGCATCCAGCATAAAGGACATCTCAGCAGAGCACAAGCCCTGCACCACTCCCAGGAGGGCAGCACTGGCACCCAGCGGCCAAAGACAAACCATCACCAGCGCCAAAACCGGGCTTACACGGCCAGAACACTTCACAATGTCACCGTTATGTTTGAATGCAGAGTTACAGCCTATACATTTGACAGGTGGCATCTTCAAAGAGGGGAAAAAGAGATGCCAGATCCAGCCAGTGAGAAAGCTGGTCTGCAGGTCCCAGGCCTGCTGTACTTGGTGGGAGCTGAAATGCTTTCGGCCTGCACACCGGCACCCCCTTCCCTCACCTGGAACCTCTCGGGCATGTCTGTCATGCGGATCTCGTTGTCCTGGTCCGTTAGGTGACTGCTCTCCAGTTCACTGGGCTCGTACATCTCAAAGATGCTACGCCGACTAACACGCTTCTTGGCAGTCTTTTTGGGTCGTACACGGGTCTCCCCTTCGGTTTCTTCATCCTCATACTCATATTCCTCCTCCATCTCCTCATCGTACTCATTGTACTTCTCAAACTCATCATAGTCAAAGTCCACACCAAAGATTTCCTGGGCTTCCTGCAAAGCACTGAAAGACGAAAACTATTGTTCAGCCCCACAATGCAGCTCACACAACGTCTTTCTAGCCACACAGAGGAGGCCAGAGCACCTAAATCTAAGCTTTAGTTTTACACCTAGGCTAAAAAATACAACTCTTTGTGCCGTACATGCAAATACTTCTCTTAAGGGATTGGGTTCGGTATCCCTGTAAAAAATCCAGGGGAGAAAGGAAGGAGTCAGACATTTAAGAAATCACAGACTAAAAGTTCCACATTTAAATTTACCAGGTTCCTTTGGGGAAAGAGACCAGTGGTATCCAAACCACAAGCTGAATCACTCTGCAGTTGCAAGAAACAAGCAAGCGGAGCACTGTTTTCGAGGCTCCAGGCCAATTTCCAATCAATACTTACGCATCTGTGTATCCAGGGAGCTTCTTTCGCCATTTTGGCTTCTTCAGAGGTTGTCCATCGTCATCCACAATGAAGTCATCAATGTCTGGACATCAACAAGCAATTTACTGGTCAGTACACTTGCATATTCAACTGGTACCTCTGACAAAGCTCAGCTCAACCAGTGCAACTATGAGCTTCTACCACAGACTTAGGCTGCTGCTAGCTGTCAGTCTGCCCAGCTACCCACAGCATCTCCTATACCAACCTCAGACATTCCAGGAGTCTGAACCACAATAACAAGCTACAACAAACTGCCAAACACAGGCAAAGCCACCTGGCAACTATCTGCAGCTGAAAATGCAGTCAGAAAAGTCTTGCTCCTTTGGGTACTAGACAGAAAGAATTCTTGAAACTCTTCCAGTATGATCCTAGCAGCGGTGCCGGGCTGATGCTGAAGAGGAGAAGCAGGGCAGGCATGCACTCTGCTACTAGGTACTAAACGGTGCCCTGACTTTGAAGCATTTCCATTTCGGAGGCAGCTTAGAGGAGACATTCCACACCTCAGCACATGTAGTGTGCTTCTGGACAAAGCGGTTTAGACAGACAAACTAAACCTGCCACCCAGAAATGTTCAATTCTAAAGATTGTACTAATCAGACTAACAAGAGCTTTACCGTGACAGCTCCAGCCTTTAGTTACTTCTAGCTCACAGAAAGTCTTAACTTCATTCCTGTGCTTTAATCCTAGGACAAACTTTGGATGTAAATGACCATCCATACTCACCAGATTCATCTTCCTCCTCCTCCTCCTCTTCTTCTGGTGGAGCAACAGGAGCTTCAACAGCTTCCCCTCCTTCCTCGCCTTCACCATCCTGAAAGATTTCTTCAGCAATGGCTTCCTTCTCATGTTCTTCCTTTCCATAGTCTTCCTCCTCGTCATCCTCATCATCGGACATTTTTCGCACACGCCTGAATTTTTGCTGCAAGCAAAACAGCTTGTCAGTGCACATAATTCCGGCTGCAGACACTCAAGCTCAGCGTGGTCTCTGCCAGGCCAGGACTGCAGTTCGTCTGCAGGCACCTGGGAGGGAGCAGGATGGAGCCCAGCATGGCACAGGCACACAGGGGAGAAGAGCCACTCGCTCAGGAGCTGCACTGCAGGTGCTCGCAGGGCACAGCATGTACATAACATAACTGCCTGCCAAGGACTGCGCTGCTTCCAGGGCCCTGTGTCGCTTGCACGCTGTCACCACCAGCGTTAGCCTGGCTCGATGTGCCTCCAGCGAGTGTTAGGGAAGGAGTTTTAGAGCCCATAATAGCCTGTGCTGACTTTAAGGTTAGCACCATGCAGGAGAAAGTTATTGGAAGATGGGCTCCTCTGAGACTGTCTTGCAGAGGTGGGAAGGGAGGAGTACAGCAGACTTTAGAAACCTGAAGAAAGTGTTTTGCAAACTCTAGGAGGCCAGTTCCCAGTTGCCTGGGCAGGGAGAGATCCTGCTTCCTTCAAGCACTCAGTTTTCCCTTTCGAAGAGGGCAGGAGCAGATGGGAGGTGCCACTGGCTCACTCCAGCCAGGAGCCCACCCTCCTCCATGCTAAGACACACCACACCATTAACAGTAGCATGGGAACACAACTCACTCTTTTGACTTTAACGCCCAAGTTCTCTTCAATGAGGTCAAAATCATCATCTTCCAGACGGTCGTCAAAAGCTACGAGAAGAAAGCAGAAATGAGTTACACTCTCTCTTACTAATCTGGGAACGGACCAACCAGTGAGAAGGGTATAGCTTACCCAGCCCATGCAGACACCCAGGGCAGAAGGGGAGCTCTGCTCTCTGGCAGGGCAGTGCGAGAGCTTTATGCTGTGGCCTGCTATGAACAATCATCATAAAACTTACTGCGCTTTCTCTTTTTGTGGCCAACATCGTCCTCAGAGTCTCCAGAGTCACTGGCTTCTTCCTCCTCTTCCTCTTCCTCATCGTCATCATCATTAATGAATCCTTTCAGGTTCCCCTGCTCATCTTGATCATCGAGATTCTCCTCCTCTTCTTCCTCATCTGGGACGGAAAGCAGCAAGTGTTAGACATTTGCCTGTTGGTTATCTGCTGAGACCCCTTCTCGGCTCTGTGCAAGCAGCATCTTCCATCACACCATCCATAGAGAGAATTTTAACTGAACACTTTTACTGCCACAGAACCCAGCCAGCTGCTTGTGCCAGAACCCCACTTCTTGTCTTGTGGTCTCACGCTCTCTCTGCAGATGGAACAGGTGGATTGGTCACACTGGGAGAATTCCTCTGCTTTTACTGTTTACTATCAACTTGTGTGACTGCAAGTCCCATGGGGGTGAAGCAGTATATTTTCTATTGCCAAATATAAAAGCCACCTAGGCATTTTGAGGAAGGGAAGCACTTAAACAGCTGAGATTACGGACTACAGATGGCCATGCTATTATAGCACAGTTATTGCTCCATCTGCAGAGTCACGGCATGTAAAACAGAGCAGCGAGACACACAGACAATTCGGCAAACTCAGAACAGATAGGCAGACTCACCATCCTCATCTTCCTCTACAAACTTCTTGGTTACTCTGGGCATAACCTCCCCATCCTGGTTGTACTCCTCCTCAGACTCCTCTGCTTCACTTTCTACAAAGTCAGACATGGCTGCAGCGTCTCACACACAGCTCCACAGGAACTGGAGAAAGAGGAAACATCCATTGAATCAGCTGAGCGAGCAAAACACAAGCACTTCCCCCTACTGGGTTTTGGAGAGAAGACAGCTAAGGCAAGAGGGTTTCAAATCATCTACCAAGGCCCTGAATTACCCAGTGTCCATCTTGCCTGGACATCCCTGTCACCAGAGATTAGGCAAGCGAAGCCAGCAGCCAAGTGCCGCTAGCTCCTGTCAACCTGTGTCTCAGCGAGCAGGACAGGACCTGTCACAGCAGCATTCATCACGCAGCCAAAGTCCTTCATCCCCTCCATACCCTCCCACGCGGCCAGGAAAGCAACCCCACGCTGCCACCGACACCGCACGGCGTTAGGCACACAGTCCAACCAATTAGGATCTTAATAGGATTAATCCTCACTCAGTTAATGAAGCCAGAGCGACCCTGGAAAGGGCCTTGACTGAATCGCAATTGCAGGTTGTTAGCAAGGCTCCGCGGAGCCCCACGGAGCAAACAGGAGGGGGGCCTGGGGGGGCTGCAGGGTCAGGGCTGGGGGCTGCCAGCTGCCCAACTCCACCGCCCCACACAGACGGAGCCGTGGCTGGGATGTTCCAGGCCAGGGGCCTCTCTCCAGAGATTAGCAAGTAACAAGAGACTACAGAAACAGGGTGTTTTCTATATCCAGAACCGTCTGTTTGATGTTTTTCCCCAACTGGCGTTTCTGGAAGTGGTGTAAATCAAGCTTTGGCACAAAGGAAAGTCTGTGTCCATAAAGACAGGGCTCAAGTTCTGTCTCTCTGAGCCTTCCACTTCTTGTGGTTACAGAACTTGCTGTCAATTTTTAAGTTTTCAGAGGACTTTTTTTCAGTTCCTTTTTACATACACCAAAACAAGAGAAGCATACAAAAGTCAGCTATAAGAAAAAATAAATCAATTCCTCAAATGGCTGTGAAGATGAAAACACCAGCCCAGGAAGAAGTACCAGCCTTTGGGAAGGTAAGAAAACAAGCTCACAGGAGGTGTCAGATCTAAAGCCAAAACCTCCAAATTACATCTGATGTAATTTAACACACACTCAAAAAAAAAAAAGAGAAAGAGAAAAAGACGAGGAAAGAATTCCATACACCAGGGAACGATACCTAGACAAACATGCTTCCAAATATTCCCATAATCATTTCCCCACTACAAACAAACAGCTGAAGGAATTTGGTCCCATATGGGACAACCTGATCGAGGCTTTGCCATGACACTTCTTGTATGTGGGACTTCTTATTCTGCCCCGAGATCCACACATCTGGTGCACAAACACAACTTAGAGAAAACCACGGACTTCTTTCCCAGTTAAAGAAAAAAAAAAAGTGCATGGCCAATCTTGGATAATCTTTTAAGTCTTAAAATAATAATAGCTCCAAAGGAATGTGTCGGCCGTATCTCATTAAAGAAAAACCCACAAAAAAGACAAGGGAAAGACCTCTGCCAGGTTTCAGACACAACCAGATAGCGGCTCATACTCCTTGGCTGCGGATTACACGGCTGTGGCCAACATCTATCCAGGGTGCTCCCGACCGGCAGGAATTGCAGCGGGCCAAGGCTACTGCTCTGCACCCAGACAGGACACGGCTGCTCTGGCGTGGTGTGTAGGTACAGGGTCATCCCCGTCCTCGAGAGGACACTGTAGATGTCACACACACGTATTTAAGCATCTGTCTCAGAAATAATGCTTCAGAGGGTGGGCCAGATGCTAGTTAAATACGTGTTCCTGAAGCAAAGGCCACTGATGAATTGTGTAACTACATACAGTAGAGGAACTGGAATGGTTTTATTTACCAGCCTGTGCCTGAGTTTTATGTCAACTTCACACTTTCTCACCAATTCTTCTTCTACATGTATCCATCAGGGTATATTAACATACATTAAAAACATAGATAAAACTGCAGGCTAAGTGGCTTTTCCTAGACAATTCCTGAGTCTAACCACCTCATTTCCCTCCTGTCCATGACCAACACACAAATCCAGCACAAAAGAAAACCCCTCATAGCACCATACATAATTTTACTATTCTCTGCCAGTGAAGCGTTTCACTCGCAATTCCAACTTTCTTCCTCATCACTTGTTCTACCATTTCCTGGCAATTTCAATTCATCTCAAATCAAATTTGTCTGGACACAGGGAACAGCTAGGACTTAGGAAACCCATCTCATTTAACGATCCAGGCGAGCAGGTTCCACACAAACCAACCACCCACAAAACCGGGTGCTTTCAGCTCCACCTCAGGACAGCAGGGATGCCACTTAGCACGGCAAACAGAAAGAAGGATAGCTATTACCAAAGAAATGTTGAATCAGATATGGACCAAAGGTGCCTCTCCCACCCTCCGCACCAGAGAGGCCTTCATTTGAAATAAAACAGGACAGGGAGGCAGGCAGAGATGGCAGTCAGTGCGGGCAGGGGTGCAGAGGCAGAGCTCCGACCAGCACCGCTGCCCGGTGGGAGCCCCCCGTGCGGTGGGTGACACCGGGAGAGCCCCGCTCTAGCAGCACCACTTGCCTGGCCCTGCGACGGGTTTAAAGACTCCAGACTGAGAAGCATTGGGCCAGCGCAGCTGTATCACGCTATGGGCCCTCCCTTGGAGCAGCACAACAGCATCCCTGCTCCTGTGACACTCCCAGGAGAGGGTCAGAGATTGCTGCAGCATGGGACCAAGTACTAAATTGCACTACAGCACCAAAAAGGCAGGGAGACCGTGCCTAATCCTGCACGCTTACCTGTACACGAGCAGACAGGCTCCTATAGGTGACAGATAAAGAGAGATATATATATATCTCTTTACCCCAAAGATATCCTACAGCCACTAGACACTGACCAAGATGGACCAAAGACAACAGCAATGCAGCCAGCAGCGCTGCGACAGCACCACAGCGGAGGCGAGGGAAGCGCGGGTGCCTCCAGGTCGAGCATGGCCTCTCCTGCTCGGCAGTGATGCCAGAGCAGCTCAGGGCCGAGCAACTACATGACCTCTGCTTTCAACCGGGGCCGTCTGCACTTTGCTCAGCTCAAGGGCACAATGGCAATTGTCCAGAGTCCACAAGCTCCTTCTAACTGGGATGACCCTGAGCAGACAGCTCTCTTTGCTGTCAATACTGGACCAGGCTGGACATCGGCTGCAGGCACTGTGGCCTGCCTCCCTGGTTAGGCGAGGCAGCGCCTTTAGTGATGGACCTGAGAATTTTGGAAACCAGACATTCAAATACCTGTAAAGCCTTGGCCAAGCATCCAGATACCTGCTGGCTGCTTAGGACTACAAAACATCGCAGGGCTGGAGGCAGATGCAGCTTTGTACATCATACACTAGCAAAATTTAATTCGTTAGATTTAGAAATGGAGATACACTGTGAATACCTGCAAAATATCAGAATATATTATGGGAAAAACTCCTGCACCTTGCCAGGCACAGCGGTACCCTGGCCAGGCAGGGACACAACCGCGTGCAGGATGGCAGTGCCCCACAGGAGCTTCACAGCCTGAGCAGCTGTGGGGTGAGAGAAACCAGAAGCATCTCCAGCTTTCTGGGCAGAGGGATGCCAACTAAGGTTTGAGACCTCAGCGGTGCTCACAGAATAACCAACGAGTGTCCTCACAGTGAGATACATTTATTAGGAAACCAGAAGCATCTCCAGCTCTCTGGGCAGAGGGATGCCAACTAAGGCTTGAGACCTCAGCGGTGCTCACAGAATAATCAACGAGCGTCCTCACAGTGAGATACATTTATTATTCAAGAAACCAGAAGCATCTCCAGCTTTCTGGGCAGAGGGATGCCAACTAAGGTTTGAGACCTCAGCGGTGCTCACAGAATAACCAACGAGTGTCCTCACAGTGAGATACATTTATTATTCAGCAATCAACCTCAGGATATCAGTGTCAACACACAAAACAGCAAAAAAAAGTGTCAATCTAGGCTTTACTACAGCATGGGTGCCGAAGAGAAGCAAGTCCTTGACTTCTCCCCATCCTTCATTGGAGAAACTACATCAACGCTAATACTGGTTTTGTATGGGAGAGGGTTTGCATAGGGATTGTTTTAACGTCTGCTATTTCATAGTTCAACTCACAATCTGCTTAAGATCACGCAGGTCCATGGAACCACATTGCCAAAGCCACCACTGAACAGTTTTGCTCAGTTCTCATGTCTACATTTCAAAGAGAAAAGTTAAATTGGAGAGGATTCAGAAAGCTCTGTGAGAATAAGAAGGCTGGGAAACTTGACTCAATTAAAACGCAGAGCCTAAGGAAGCCAAATCTATTCATTTTGTCAATTAAATGCTCATGAAACTAATTTTAGCATGGCCCAAGTATGTCCACAGGAGTAAAAGACTGTGACAACAAATGGCTCATTAGGAAAAACCCAAACGCACTGCAAAGGTAACACCATTGTTCCATCCCCTGAAGCTCTCATAATGAAATCAATTTTGGTTTTCTTAAAACAAAAAAAAAAGCCACAGTTGAGCCAGAACGTGTGGATTTAACACTAATCAATAAGCAATGATCTTCAGGTTGCATCCCACCACAGACTTCAGACAAGCTCATACTGGCATCTTTTAATTTGAAGCTTATGAGCCTAAAACATCCCCATGAAGCACTGTAAGGCACCCACACCACAACAAACTACCCTCACGGGCACGTCCTCGGTGCCGAGCTCTCCCTCAGAGCCACTCCTTGGTACGGCCAGGGACTTCTGTAGTGCCAATCTCCACCGGGGCCTGCCCGCCCTGAAAGGACATCAGCAACATACAGTTTTGTATTTAGCTTTTAGAGCTGTTTCATGAATTTCTGAAGTTGGGACCTAAACCAGACATTCCCACCCTCCTCAGTGGTGGATGTGCAAAGCAGCACAAGGGTGAAACAACAACCGGAGACCAATGATGCTGCCACATGGAAAGTCCAGCCAGCCCAGCCACTGCAGCTCAGGAACTTCCCATACCTGCATCGTTAGTTTTAATGCTCCCCGTTGGTCCCACCGCCCCCGATGCTACCGGGCGGCGGCACATCCTCTGGCAGAGTGCCACAGTTTAATAGCATGTTGTGTGAAAAAGCACTTCCGCCTGTTTATTTTAGACCTGCTGCATCATAATTTCCTGTAAGAAACAGAAAATTGATGTTCCCTCCTCGCTTTCTCTGACCTGCCCATGACTTCACGCACCTACGATGTATCTCCTGTCAGCAAGCTTCTCCCCTAAGGTGAGGAAACGAAGGCTTTGCTTGCCCAGAAACCTGCTCATCCGCGCCGCGCTCCTGCCCCTACCTTTTCCAGTGCTCCCCTTTTGAGACGGGCTAACCAGAACTGCCAGCGATAGCCAGGGCACAAACTGCCAACGATTTATGCAGCGGTGTAAACATGTTTTCTACTTTGTTCTCTGCTCCTTTAAATTAATTCCAAAACATCCCTTCTAGGCTACGGGGCGTCGAAGTGATGTTTTAAAAGAAACAATTGCTGAGACACCAACAGCTCTTTCCTGAAGAGCAAAAGCTGATGCAGAGTCGATTCCTGTGGTGTTTGTTACCTTCATTCCACCCGTTGCCATTGTATCTTGTTTACCACAGCAACACTCAGTATTATCTGGTCTCTGCAACTCCCCACAGTCAGGTTTAGCTATCCTAAATAATTTAGGATTACGTTTTCCTTCTCCACGTCACCGTATTCAGAAAAAAATAAAAGCAGCAGAGATGACTGTGAAACTCCACAATAACCTCACTCCACTACGAGCCCCAATCGTCCATCCCTACCTTTTTTTGCCACCCTTTAGACAGTTATTAACCCCCAAAAGGGTTTCCCCAGGTTGCTGCCCCTCGGCTTTTCACGGAGGACCCTGTCAGACGTTTGCCCAACCAAAGGCAGTGCTCTGGGAGTCACACCTGCGGAGGGGGGGCCATCTGGACCACCG
>NW_009608186.1:0-11881 GCF_000690535.1 Cariama cristata
TATATATATATATAACTATAACTGTATAACACTAAATAAAAGTAGTACATTCTTTATTACAGATACAACTTTTGCTCCTAATTTCTTGTCTGGCAGCTAACCAAACACTGGTTCTGGGATCCCAACTTTCCCCTGTTTTGTTCAATGTTAGGTGAATGAAAAGACTATAGTAGTCACTTAGGAATTTTGAGGAGGAAAAGGAAGAAGAATTTATGAACCACAAAAATGTATATGATTTAAATTCTCAGAGTTCATTATGCATTATTTTTACCCTGCAAGCTGGATAATAATTCTGAAACCTTTTAAGCCATGCATTAAAATAGTCCATGTAAATACCTATAAAATAAAGTCAGTAGAGAGCACATATTGAAAGTGCTAAGGCTCATGGAAACTTTGGTGATCTCTTGCTATGTGATTTGGTTTCTACAAAGTCTGCAGTGCTTTTTTTTATTTTATTTGGCTAAAGGTAGGCAAAATCTTGAATAAGCTCACAACTGGGAGATAGGATTAAAATAATTTTAAAAGGTTGGATAAAATATTAAAATAGAAAAGGAAAAGCAAACACATGCATAATTCCCAGGACACTTTGGAATATTCTCACTCTCAGGTTCTAGAAAAATGTTTGTTTACATTAAAAATCTAAAGCTGACAAACAACTCCAATTACATGGCCACATACAAATACACTACAACTGTTTCTGGATGGAAGGAATAAAAGTCTCCAATTTATAGGAATATTTCTGGAAACTGATGTGGGAGAAGCTTTTGATTCGCTGTTCTGCAACTTTATAAATGTGTTATTTGCTATTTGGAGCTTTCCCTAACCTTATTGTTGATAGGGTTACCAATGTAAAGCAATCAGTTAAGCCAGTCTTACATTTGTTCTACAAGGCAGTAGAGGTGCTTCATCGAGGTATCTACATGCATACATGACAATATTTACCCTGGCACTGTGTTGAATACGTGCATCAGGACCATAGATTGTTTACTAACATGGATACCACAGGATCCAGGATAGGAGTTCCATAATCTCTCCTCAGGTACATGATTAAGTAGCAAATGACACCCACCAGCATCTGGTGAGCTGTCAGGTGCCAGAAGGTGTTTGTAGTGGTAATTTGGCCATCTGCATTCTGTGTTGTCAGAGCATTGTAAGTTATCACTGTCTCAGGCAATATTAACTTGCAATGTTCTTCTGACATTTCTTCAGTGGGTTGTGAAGCAGACATATGGTACAAAATACCTCGTAGCTGACGCCTCCCATATTTCCAATAGCAATGACTTCTGTTGCTTATCAGTAAAACTACTGTAGATTGTGCTCAGATTTCTCTTCAAGGTACTTTAACATTAATACTGCTCAAGAACTTACATCCTAGTTTAGGTATTCTGAGTCACTTTGTGACACACACATTGTGCAGCACACAAGGCATAGGAAATATGACCCACTGTAATTACATATTTCTCAAATTACTTTGCATTTATAGCTGGAGTTACCAAGTAATTCAAAAGCAATTACCTTGTAACTTGCTTTCAGATTCTGTAATAAGGCTTTCAGTTTATATGGAAAAATTAGATAATTGTTTTGTAGTTATATGTCATTAAACAATGGCTTAAATAATTAAGATTTTTAAAATTTTTTTTTACAAAACAATGCATCTGGCTAACAACTTCTGTGCTGTTGTTAATTAAAACAGCTAAAGTATGTTTTTGAATTACAGAGCTCACAGAAGACATGTCAGATGACCCTTCACTATAATTAGTTTGGACCATTATTGCTATCTATTCTTACTGGATTATGTAAAACCCACTTTTTTTTGTTAGAGTTTTTCTTTGATTTTTGCAATATGCTTTCTCATAAAATGAATAACACACCTAGAAACTGCTTAGAATTTAGAACAAAATAATGAAGATAGGAATCCTCCAATCACTCATTTGCAGTGGAAAACTTAACTGACCATAACTGTGCATATATTAAAGTAACATTGTAACTAGAGAAAAAAATTACCTGATGGCTGTAAATACATTTTTATTTTTAGACCAACAGCTTCTAATATGGAGAATTAGAATGAGAAGACAGGAGTCCTAATGACAAATACATTGTGCATTTATTTAATGCGAACTGAGCAGTTCAGGGAATTGCTAATAGTATTCAGGGACTTTCATCACTGAGTCACTAAGCTTGAATCTGGCCCAGGTCTGCAATGACTGAAAATCATTACGATTTGATAGTTCTTCAGTGCCCTATGCAAAATGAATGATGTTCTTACTCTGAAACTGACGGTCATTAGAAAAAATTACTACCCACTGGAGAAGAACAAGATAGATAAGTAAAAATATGGTAGGAAAGGAGGTTATACAGAAGTATGATGTGTTATCACAGAAAGAGAAGGGGTTACATGAGGTATATAAATTAAAGAATATTAAGAATATTAATGTAGACATTATCAAAAGCTTTCCTTTTGAAACATTTTATTCAGGCACAATGAGGTGTCTTTTCTTGTTTCCTCTCTTCTTTGCAAAAGAAATTATAAAAAAAGTTCTGGCTTTCTGTCCTTGTTAAAAACAAACTAGTCTGAAAGTTTGGTTTCATTAGTTTTAGCACCATAATCCAAACTAATAAATAAACCTCCAATTGTTCCTAAACCTGTAATGATTAGTTCAGCGAAATGGAATTAGCACTTAACTTCATTTGGAACAGTTAAAGCTACTTGTAAATCTGGCATATTTGAATGGTGACAAAGGAAAAATAACACCTTATGAAATCTTTCTTTTATTAATTTTCTCTTTATTTCTTTCGTTCATTTAGTGCAATAGAAATCATTATCTGCAAATATGTTTGTAGGGGGTTTTTTGTGGCTTTTTTTGTTTTCTGTTTGCAGCTTTATCATTTTCCAACACTATAGGTATTTTAAACATTTTAAGAGTAGTAATTCTGTCTACTGATAAGTGAATAATGAGCTATACATATCATTTATTATTATTTACTCTGTGGTAAAAACGAGGAAAAGTGAAATAAAGAATGCATATAAATCAGAGTTCTTGATTCCTTTGGGAAAGAGGAAAAGAATCACAAGAAAGGAAAATGGTGTTGCGTTTCAAATATTGAAAAAAATAATATCCTTAAATATTTCAATGTTTCATAAAGATTTGCCTTATCTCCATACATCTCTATGGAGTGCTTTGCTGAAAGCAGATCAGCAGTTTCTTTATCCAAGAGAAAGTTGATTTACCAAATATAAAAGAACATGAAGGCAGAAACTTCTACACAGACACACAAAGTGAACTCAATGGGCATTACTTATTAAGATTCATATGGTTATCTATATGCTTCATACATCATGGGATGAATACAGCCATCTCAAATGGGCATTTTGGTTTTGCTTACTCAGCAACTTTTCGTGTTTCACTTCCTCTTTAGCCTGTCTACAAGCATTTGTGCGCAAGCTTCTTCAAATTCATTAAAAGAATAAACCAATGAGCACATCTTCTCCCAGAATCAAGCATGGGGTAAAACAGAGAGGGGAAAGTAAACTGTCTTACTCTTATATAGTTATTTTCTCTGCTATGATACTTCAGTTGTATAGAAGGTGTACCTGGAACTCTGCTATCGTACCCACACTTGCAAGACGATACATAGGTGGAATGGTCCCCAGAAATAGTTCTTGACCTTGCACATTCAGGTCAACGGCTGTAGCCTTCACAGGAAGGGTAAGGGCAATGTGAGTTTTTCACTTTCTAGAGCTGATGTGCTGACTTTCCCCGAATTAGTCCTAGAATTTAACTTGAAGTGTTCAGATAGCACAGTGACAAGAACTCAGTTAAAACAGAAGAAATGAACAACAACAAAAGCCATGTTGTAAGTTAAAATCTCAACAGTAGGATGAATTGTTCTTTAATTCTTGGGAAGAAGCAGAGAGCAGAACTAGTAGGGAATTACTGTTTTCATTCTTTCTTCCATGCCTAAGAGACTCAAAGCAACATGGAAAAGTTAGCTTCCTAAAATCAATTACATACAGAAAGAGACTTTATTATAGATATGTGGGAATACTGTTGATTACACAGACTCCAATGGGAACCTAAATTATAAATAAATCCTTTATCACTATATTATACTTTCTCACAAGGCTTATAAGAAGTCATCCTATAGAACACATTATGTCAGGATACTATAGTCAAATATTGTGTAAGATTTTTTTTAGAGGACCGTACATACATTTGACATAAAGAAATGTGAGAAATACTACATTAAATAAAACAAAGCTACTATGAGTAAAACTTTATATAATGTAATTATTTGAAGAGGAAGAATGAAAGATATAAATGCATATAATACATTTTCAAAATTTTATTTAGTGTCTCTAAAGGAAGGCTTGTTTTTGCATCTTTGATGATTTTTCCAGAAACATTTTTACTGGTAGATACTATAGAAATGATTTCTGATTCTCATCTATATTTGTAACTGTGTTATCCAGGCCTCAAATTTGATAGCACAAACCCAAACAGACTGATTATGACAATTGAAACTACTTAGAGAGAGTAGGGAGATTAAAGCGAGTTACATTTTGAAGAATTTCTTGTGCAACTTTCTTCTGATCAGTGTTCAAACTGTGGTCAAATTCAGCTCTTTAGAAAACAGATAGTTCTATCAGTGCAGCAAACAAAATATCCATAAAGTCAGTCTAACTGCATTTATGTAATTCCCTAAAAACTTCAGGCTTGCGTGATTCAGCCTATATTCGAATAATTTACATTACATGAACAAAGGTTGAATTCAGACCACCTACTCTGCTGTCTCAGGTAAAGCAATCTATCAGCGATTTGTATCACATCCTTCGCAGAATACTGGGCCTCAGCTACAGTAAATGAGAAGAATATTAAGAACTGATGCTAGTCACGACAAATACAGCCATTTTTGTTTTGATCTAATATGTTGCACATAAATTACAGCTGCATCAGGAGTGCACCATTATAAAAAATATTCTCCTAACTTCATAGCAGGTAACAATTATGTTGATAACTGCACTGAATGATGGCAACCAAACATGTCCCTGCTCGCAACTGTCTGAATCTAATCAAGCATTCCTTCTTGCACTTGGTGATGTATGAGGAAGGTGCCAAATGATGGCATGTACATCCTACGGTATCCTCTGAATCACCATAATAGCTACAAACTGGCTAACAATCTTTTGCTACATTAGCTCACTGAATAGGCTTTAACCTGAGAAAAATAAAACCCTTTGGTTAATCATAGAATGAGAGTTTTGGGAAGGGAAATTTCAGTAGGTTGCTCTTTCTTGTAGTCAACAGAGTGATTCTGACACTAGTAAGACTCTTTGGATCACTGGAGTATCAACAATAGCAGGGATTTCAAAGGAATGTTAATGAACATATTAAGACAATGAAGAGGAAATTAAGTACTTCTTTTACTGAATTTTCTAAAACAGCTCTGAGAAATATTGTATACAGTGAAACCTTTCCAATTAAACAAATGAGCAGCTTTTATTAATGGAAATCAGTAATCATTATAGGTTAATACGTCTTAATAATTGTTTGGACATGGTTGCTAGGAAAATAAAAAAACCTGACTAATAAAACATGCTCCCAGAAAAGATCCTGGTTGTAGAGCAACAGGTTTGAACTGGGCTAAAGGAGGTGCTCTTGGCTTTCACAGAATCACAGAATCATCAGGGTTGGAAGGGACCTCTGGACATCAAATACATTATGAAAACCTGACTTTAGTCTGTGACTTCAGACTGCATCATTTCTTAGCTATGTAGAGAATGTGAGTAGCTATACTTTACATCTCCTGTTGTACAAATCATAGCTGGCTGGACTTCCTGGAGTCCAGAGTGCCAGCTTTTCCTGTAGCTTTGAAACCTAAAGATGAAATCTTTTACAGAAATTCATACAGTATTAAATCAGTCATTCTTTCCACTGACTTCTTTTCATTGGATCATACTAAATCTTACATGCACTAAAGGATGTACTTCTTGTAATTACTTTAACATATTAAACACATTTCTTGTTAAACACATGCTTCATTTTTACCTCTTATTTATTCTTCTGGCACAGAGGAAGGGCTAACATATATTTTGGGAAAAATAGCTCTGTTGCTATAAACAAAAGAGAATATATACACAACTGAGGATAGCACTCAGTATCTAATATACTCTGCTGTTAGAGCGATTTACTATATAATAATGAATCTGATACTAGGCCAAAGACTTGGAAGGTGAAGACTCCGTGGCTGCCACAGACTGTAGCTCTTCTGTACAGCATGGGAGTTTCTGAGGACAGATATGCTGAATATATAAAAATTTAAGAAGAAAAAAGAATTAAAATAAGTCTATTGTGCATCGTGTTGGAAAAAAAAAATAAATGTATCTCTATTCCCAGACTTTCATGTCTTGAAATTCTACAGTCTAAAATGAGCAAACTGTCTCAAATGTCCTTGACATTCAAAAGCTCCCCTAAATAAACTCCGTGTCAAGTATTATACATTTTTAAAATTACAATTTTTTCTGTGGATATGTCAATAATACTTGCTAACTCCAATTCATGGGGAAAAAGTAAGTGCTTCTGCTAAAAGATTCAAGGCAAAAGCACACAACAACTCATTGATCTCCATGCCCCGAGAACTAACCTGACAACTAATTTTTCTTCATGTTCTTATTTGACTCTTTTCCCCGCTTTCGCAACAAGACAAGAGTGGAATATGCAGTCATTCATTGTTTGAAATATTTGTTGCTTTCAGGGAGTGTAGATCCTTATTTAAGTATACTACTTAAAAGCTTGTTGACTTCCCGTCATCCCTTCAGTGCATGTTTTAAAAATATATGCCTTTACTCAAGCTAAGGAAATAGTTATATAAAGTAAGCAGACTCCATAGTCTCATATTTCTGAGTGGATATATAAGTTTTGCTCTCTCCAAAACACTATTGGCTTGTCTTTTTTCTTTTCCTTTTTTTTCTTTTTTTTTTTTTTCCTTTTTTATCTTTCTTTTTTTTCCTAATTACACTTCCAGACTTCACTTCTTTCAAGCTGTGCCAGTGAAGGTTTAGGACCCTCATTATATACTTATTCTCAAGTAGATGGAATTTCTGTTCTTTAGGGAACACTGTTTTGGACATAATCTGTACAGAAAACTGGGACTTCATGGTTCACATGATTGCAATACAGCATCCCATATCAGAACTCTCACAGAAAAAGGTTTTAGACATTACTTTTAAGCTTAGAAACTTAGGGGATATTTCTTATAGAAATAGAGATAAGAAAATGAAATCATAATAAAAACAAAATTTTCAACTTGTAAATGTAATTCAGATAATTCATTTCAAGAAAATTTGTTTAAAATAATTTCTGAAAAATCCATCCTATTAATATTGCTTTGTAGTCCTTGTGAATGACTGATTTCTTTTTGTGATTCAGGTTTTCTAGAATTACTGATACTTTCCTGAAAAAAATCTTTTTTGGATAAAGGACTTCATGAAAGTTTTGTGCAATAACTTGTTGAAGATTTTTGAGTGATAATCCATGCTAAAACATCCCCACTACTAGAATTAGTATTAGATACTGAAAACTACACAGCTATAGAGCAGAGGTTCTGCACAGAAAACAAAGTAAGTACTTGAAGGTAATAAATGACAGTGAATGTTACAGCACTGTCTGAGTTTTCTGTAGCTCATAGTTACTGAGTATCAGCTAATGTACAACATGAACTTTTTGGATGTGAAAAATAAATGTGTGCAAATTAAAACATCTCTTTTTGTACAGACAGTGTGGCATACTTATATGTTTCTGATTAAATACAGCAATGTATGGAGAGTCTATTGTGTGCAAAAACATCACTGGAGACTCAATCTTGCAATAGTTGTTCAAATCAAAGTCCAATTAATTTCAGCAATCAAACCTTGGAGAAATCTGAACAGTGTTGTAGAATCTGTTACAGTATGTCATCATTTCCTTACAGCTAACTTTTATTTAAGGAGTTTTCATTTATTAAATTTTTCCATGTAATGCAATATCTAAACCAATTTGAGATCCAGAGCACAGGGACAAACAGAGACTTGAATATAATCTGAGGCTTCTGACCTCTGCCATTTTTCCAGGGCAAACATATTGCAAATTAAGGTTCTTTGTGTCTTTGTGTCTAGGAGACAAAGGCTGATACAGAAAGCAGCAAGGAAGCTTCAAAAACATCAGTGCTCCTAAAAGAAGCTAAGAAAGAGGGATTTGGGTTGATTATTTACTTAAGTAAGACCTCATGCCGTGGAATTGTTTCCTCTTGCTTGATTATGTCTGTGTATAGAGAATTCACCTTGTGTGTTCATTGCAAATAAATAAAATTCCTGATTCATTTAAAAACATATCTCAATATTTCATAATTTCTCCTCATAAAGAAAATACTGATATGTGACAACATTTTGACAAAGCATTCAAAATAATCAGGGATTCAATGGAATAACAAAAACAAGAAAAAATAATATAATAAAAAATATGTTTTTCCATCAACCTTGTAAATATTAGTAAATATTAGCATAAGAGCAGTCATATAATTGAAACATTTTACAGTTTTCAGAAATTGAGAATATACAGCCAATACAAGGATGTAAGTTACTCCAAAATATACATCTGCCCGTCCTAGTCTCAAAAGATGTGATTTACATCCTGAGCTAAATAGTTAATTTTATTTTTTTTTTTGAAAATTCAAAAAGGATTATTCATGCAGCATTGGCCTTATATAATAAAATCCAACACCAAGATTATAAAACGCAAGTCAAACTCAAGAACTTTGATACATTTTATTATTTGAGCTTGGAAAATTACTTCATCAATATTCTTAAAATTCAAAAGATTTTACTGCTTCTGCAAGAATACTCCCTTTGCTTTCACATTTCATGGTGATTCTGGTTGATGTAGCCCACTCACAATAAATAGGTGAGCACAGAATCAAAGGAAGCCAAGGAATTAATAACATTTTCATAAACTTCTCAAAATATTTTGAATATATGAGGATCTGTCTCACTTTGGGTGTATGAGAAAATTAACTTAATTCTGCAGGACTTCTCCTAAATATTACAGGGATGGACACGGAACTGACACTTAGGGTGGAAAGTGCATGTATTATATAGGATTTTATTATTACGGGTTTTATTATTATTTCTGGTAATTTGATTTCAAACATTACAGTTAAGCAGAAATATTCTGCAGGATTTATGTGTCAGACCAAAACAGCTTGAAAGTTAACTGTTTACAACAACTAGCCACAAACTAGCTACAGAGAAAGAATTATTCACAGGAATTATTCAGTGAATGATTGTGAATAATGAGCTAATTTAGGAAAATCACAATCTGTTCATGGACAATTTGTGAGCTGAAGAGAGTTAAAATTCATCAACTAAATTATTTGTTATAAATTATTCACCAAACTCTAATGAGCACCCAAAAATATGGCTGCTTATCTGAAACTTATTCAAATTATCCAAGTTGTTTCTGTCTGTATAAGGCGGCCAGAAATACTTCTGCACTTTTCGCTATCTCCTGACAGTGTTTTCATTTTACTTACATTCCAAGCTAAAATATGAAGTACAAAACAGTGCAAACCTGAAAGATAATAAAAAGGAGGAAAAGAAATCCTATTGTTTTCACATATGAAAAATATTTTCACTGTTTTTAATTCATGCCTGTAGTGAAAGCATACTATGCTTTAGTTCATTCTTTTAATACAGTAGTTTATATTTCTGTAGTTCAGCCTTCTGTTTCTGAGTTATCTAATAATAAGACTGACTGACTCAAAACGTTATTGGAAAATAAATTTCCCTATTTTGTATTCTCAACAGTGTTAATTCAACTTTCTAAGAAAAAGATGCTTCACCTCTTGCTTTGTCCGTAATAATACAGCTTTTACTGTATCTTTTCAGTCACTCACCACATAAACAGTGAATACATCACTTTTCCTCTTTATCTAGCAATGCTGACAATAAATGTTTCAGTAATTTGTGACTTTTACTTATATCTTGTTTACAATGGCTATCAAAAATAATGACAAGTACCACATCACAAGCAATAACGTTCCTCAATTTCAATTATATAGATCAGCCTAACTGCTTAAAGTGTGTTAGCTATTAGATAAAGCACAAGCACTCTGTGCACATTACATGCAGGTGCAAGTGTATCTGCATTCAGCAGTGAACAAGCACTGCAATAAATAAGATTCTAAATACTTTGAGGCTAGACTTGAAAATTACTGAAGACAGTGAAGAGATTTTAATTGATTTTAAAGGGCACTGGATATAAATTTTGGATGGCAATTGGGGTGGGTTGACCTTGGCTGGCCATCAGGTGCCCATCAAGCCATTCCATCACTCCTCTTCCTCAGCAGGACAGGGGGAATAAAATGAGAAGAAAACCTCATGGGTTGAGATAAAGACAGTTTAATAAAGAAAAGCAAAGGCTGTGTGTGGAAGCAAAGAGGAAAAAAAAAAAAAGATTTATTCTCTACTTCCCATCAGCAGGCAATGTCCAGCCACTTTCTGCGAAGGAGGACCTCAGTACGCATAGCAGTTGCTTCAGAAGACAAACACCTTAGTAACAAATACCCTTCCCTCACGCACACTCCCCCTCCAGCTTTCTCCTTGCTTTTATTGCTAAGGATGACATCATATGGTATGGAATATCTCTTTGGTCAATTTGGATCAGCTGTCCTGGCTGTGTCCCCCCGTAACCTCTTGCCTGCTCCTAGTCTACCGATCCTAGGTTGGAGAGAGAGCCTTGATGCTGTGTGAGCACTGCTCAGCATCAGGCAAAACATTGGTGTGCTATCAACACCATTTTAGCTATGAATACAAAACACAGCACTGTATGGGCTGCTATAGGGAAAGTTAACTCCATTCCAACCAGGTGCAGTACAGCAATTTATCTTACATACTTTTAGTCACCTAACAGAAGGGCAATTCGTTTCATGTAATTTTCTATATCTATAATTCTAACTTTGGGCTAGTCACCATAGACTCCCTTTATATTCAGTGACAAGAAAAAGGCACATTAAGAGGCTGATTTGTCAGATCTATTTCAGATGTCCTTTTTTAGTACAAGATTAATTGCCTTAAAGAAACACACACTGCTCTACAGTGGCTAGAGAAGGACTCTGGATTGATTATCTCAGACCTAAACATCTAACTTCTTGACACCTATGATAAAGGACATGTGTCTTACTATAAGCTGAGACTGTAGTTTCCTTAACTCTTTTTCTTTAGTCAGTGGAAAGAGAAAGAGGCTCATCTAGAAAATGACTTAAGAATTTAGATGGTCTGACTAACATCTGAAGATGGTTTTTTCTCTCTGTTGACCTTATATATAGCTAAATGAGGAGTTTCAGTGATATATAGAAAGTTATAAGAGAAAAATGGGGTAGAAACATCAATCTTCAAGGAGTCTCATCTAAGTTTCTAAAGTTTGTTAAGTGAATGGGGTCCTTTGTAACTGCACTTTGACGGCATTGGTGGATTTTTTTTTCTGTGAGATTGCACACACAACATTTTTAACTTGTTCCTCAGTGGCAATTACCTATTAGACCTTTGGAATTTTTGTTTTGTTTTGTTTTTTTCTCCCCAACCTAGACTGAAAAGAGGTTCACTGCACCAATTACTAACATACACAAAACTATTACTCTTAGGACACTGGCCTAGTTCTCACAGTGAGCTTCAGATTTAGGCTGTCATTTCTTTCATCTCTCTGTCTTAGTCACCTAAATGTATGATTCCTAATACTGAGTTTGTTTTCTTAAAATCATCTGTTCTTACTAAAAACTGAAGCAGGTATTCCCAAAGTACAACTCACTTCATGGTGAAATCAGAGGCTGTCACCGTTTAAGGCTGGGCCGG
>NW_009608187.1:0-1602 GCF_000690535.1 Cariama cristata
AACCAGCACCCCCAGGTCTTTTTCTGATTCACCACTTCCTAACCACTCTTCCCCTAACCTGTAGCGCTGCATGGGGTTGTTGTGGCTGAAGTGTAGGAACTGGCACTTGGCCTTGCTGAACCTCACGCCGTTCGTTGGTCTCAGCCCATCGATCCAGCCTGTCCAGGTCCCTCTGCAGAGCCTTCCTACCCTCCATCAACACTCCCACCTAACTTGGAGTCATCTGCAAATTTACTGAGGGTGCCTTCAATCCCCATGTCCAGATAATGTGACAATGTGGTACCAGGCCAAGCAATGGATCGCACCTTCTGAGCAGGAACATAATATGGCAACAGAAACGTGCAGTAAAGGCAAGACATGAGACACCGCAAATCCTCGACCACCCGAGAAACTTGGCTATGGCCCTCATGGACCTTTCCGTGTGAATCCTTTCAGGTTCACAATGGTTCCACCCGCTAGGCCACCACCAACGCATCCAACATTGCCCCAGCCCTCCAAACACCTTCTCCACTGCTAAAATCAAAAGCCTAATGACAGCCTAGGTCAGGAGGGCTCTAAGGAAAGCCAGTGTCACCTCTGCAAGGGCAGCACATCGTTCCTGGCAGCGATCTCCATCACTTTTCTCTTCCTTGCTTCTCCCAATACACTCACACCCAGGCAAACAGGAACACATACAGCCTTCCTCACTCCGTAGTTGCACTGCTTGAAAAATACCAGGTCATCTACGAAAACAGGGGATTAAATTCATATTTGTCCACCCTCCAAGGGAGTAGCAAAGCAAAGAAGTCAAGTCTTTCCTCCTCACTTAAAGGAATCACTATGATGATCCCCTCTGGTGAGCCCTATTCCCACTCTACCAACTCTCATCCTTTTAAACACGTCCTGGTGATCTTCCTAAAACTTCAGAATCTAGAGTCATGTGTCCAACACATTGATATCCTCATTCAGAAAAAGAACAGATTCTAGCTTTCACAGTTCCATGTAAAAGATTAAAAGCCCAATCCATACGCAATCTAAGAATCTCAAAAAAACACAGATAAAAGGGGAATGACTCTTCCCACTTTTTACAGTTTTTAAGCTTATTTTCTGATGTTTGAATATAGCGATATCATGTCCTTGAACAGACCACGGGGACTACATCTCACATGGCCTATGACTTGCACGTACCTGCTCAGAAGTTTCTCTCCACCAGTGCTCAATCACCCCATGTTCCCCACAGGCTCTCTGCAGAAAGAAAGGTCACTCTTCCCACATTTGCCCTAACTCACTCTAGATTTGCCTTGCGAAAGGGAGGAGAGTAATAAAGCATGACATACCAGGCTATTTCCTATACAGCCACCCTCCGCCCCAACTGACTTTCATGTTCTTAATCTGTAAACAGATGCCTCTCTTTTTGACTTTGGGTAGGATTTTACATTTTGATAAAAGGGAACAGGAAGCTATCACACAGTGAAGCGGAAGAGAATTTCTTCCCTAGCCCTTCTCAAACCCTGGTGGAATCTCAGTGGTTTAGAACTTCCCCTGATTGCTCTTCCCCGTACACCGCAAGTCAGGTGCAGGTCAGCAGACTGGAGAAAGTCACGCAGGAAGGGAGATTATTAG
>NW_009608188.1:0-1646 GCF_000690535.1 Cariama cristata
CGTCCTTAACGAGAGCAGAGCTTGGGGCAGCCACATCCATCCCCGGGGTGGTTGCGGGGCAAACACGAGCCCAACACACGCTTGGTCAGCTGCCCAGAGCCCCGGTCATCCATCCTGCTCCCACGCTCGTGCTGTTAACCCAACCTCGGCATGCTCGGCAGAGAGGAGCCCGGCGGGGCCGTGTTTATCTCGGTGCAGGCCTTGGCGGCTTTTGGCAGCGCCAATGTTTTGGGTTTGTCACGGTCCCCGTTCCCCCGCATGTCGGGGACGACGGCAGCTGTGCCTGGCGTCAGCTCGGATCCCTCCCTGTCCCCTGGGGTTCAAGGTTCAGGTACCGCCCCAGGGTGGGGACTGGGGATGGGGGGGAGATTTCTCCCCCCCTCTCCGTGTCTGCGTGCCCTGGGGCTCTGGACGCAGAATAGGGAGTATGTGGGTCCCCCATCTCTCTCCTGTGGGTTTTTGGTCCCAAATTTTGGCCCCAGAGCAGAGGGGACCCCCGTGTCCCTGTCCCTTGGGGCATCCTTCCCCTGTCCATCTTGCTCGGGTACTTAGGATCTCCTCGTCTGTGTTGTTCCCCCCACCCCAGGGCTGTGCCCCCCTCACCAGTGTGGGGGCACGGGAACCCCCCCACCATGTCACGTGTGTCCCCAGGCTGCTGGACCCTGAACGAGAGGTGGGCAGGGAGCCGTCTCGCAATGGGGACAACAGGACCTTCTTCCAATCGCTCCTGGCCTTCTTCATCGAGAGCGAGGTGCCAGCGGCTGCAGAGTGACAGGAGCCGGGGGCGGGGGGGTCCCTACGTGCCGTAAAGGTCCCCTGTCCCCTGTCTACCCCCCATCCCCAGCTCCACGAGCACGCAGCCTACTTGGTGGACAGCCTGTGGGACTGCGCTGGACCTCGGCTGAGAGACTGGGAAACCATCAGCGCTTTGCTGCTGGAAGAGTCATCTGCTGAAGGTATGGTGTTACTGGGAGGCACTGGAACGTGCTGGGACGTCATGGACCAGTTACTGGGATATGCTGGGATGTCACTGGGAGACACTGGGGTGTTGCTGGGACCAAGTAGGCTGTCTTGGAACACTCTGGGACACCCTTGAGGTATTCAGGGATGTTGCTGGGATGCACTGGGAGATGCTGGGATGCACTGGGATGTATTCAGAGATCATGGGGAGACCCTGGGGCACTGCTGCAATGCACTGGGATGGACTGGGCCACCACTGGGAGACACAAGGGTTGCTGTGGGACATGCCTGCGAGCCATTGGGACATTACTGGGAGATGCTGGGCTGTGACGGGGAAGGCACTGGGACGTCAGTGGAACGTGCTGGGCTGTCACTGGCTTGGGCTGCAAAATTGCTGGGGCACTGGTGGGTGATCAAGGGACATACTGGAATTTGTTGGGATGTACTGGGACCTGTGGGGCTATCCTGGGACCCCCCTGACACAGCAGAAGGGGATGCTGAGTTCCCCCTCCCAACACAGCCCCCTCATTCCCCCCACCAGGCCTGGCAGACCGGCAGGAGAAGGCACTGGTGGAGATCCTGGCGGCCAGCGTGGTCCAGGTGGCCGAGGGGCACCCCCCGGTGGGCCGCGGGCCAGCCAAAAAGGTAACGAGGCTGGGGAGGGAGCAGGGATCCCCCCCCCCAGC
>NW_009608188.1:1714-2350 GCF_000690535.1 Cariama cristata
ACCCACTGCCTTGTCCCAGCCCTACCTCAGCTGCTGGCCAAGGTGAGGGGGGACGGGACCCCCCTGCCACCCCCCTGGGTGTCTCAGGGTGGGATGGGGGGGTCAGTGCTGAACCCCGACACCCTATCCACTGGCTCTGCGCCCCCCCAAGTTCTCAGCCGATGCTGAGAAAGTGGCTCCGCTCCTGGAAGTGCTGCGTTGCTTTGACCTCAGCATCTACTGCACCGGGCGACTGGAGAAGGTGCTGGCCCCTTCCCCTTCCCCTTCCCTGGGGCAGGATTTGGCCCCCTGGGGGGCTGGGGCAGAGCTGTTCTGCCCCTGAAAAATGGGATACAGGGATGGGATGCTGATGGGTTGTCCCCTTCGGGATGCTCCGTGTCCCCATCCGAAGGTCGTGTGTCCTGTGGCCCCCCCCATCAGGTGACTGTCCCTGTCCCCTTGGCGGGGGGGGGCACGGTTGTCGTCATCCTCTCGGAGGGGGGGCATACACCCCTGCAGGTGGTCACAAGACCCCGTCCCCCTCATCCCCAAGGGGTGGTGGGGTGTCCCCATCCTTCCCGTAACTTCTCCCCCCGCCCTCCGCAGTATCTGGAGTTGGCGCTGGAGCAGCCACGGGGAGGGGCGGGAACGGACACG
>NW_009608188.1:2398-3002 GCF_000690535.1 Cariama cristata
ACTCACCTTGCACGGGCGCGGGGACCTGGTCCGCAGCCGTCTCGCTGACCAACTGGTTGACAAGTTCCACCAAGACATTACCGAGTTGCTTCAGGTAGAGGAGATGGGAAAGAAACCAAGGAGGTTGGGGACCGTTGGGGGTCAGGACAAGGATCTGAAGGTCAGGATGTGGACCCTGGGATGTAGCTTAGGCCACCCCGGGGAAGGGGACAGGGACCTGGCGCTGGGGACAGGAGCGGGACCCTCTGAGGACAGCGGTGGCCTGGGCGAGGATGGGGCATTGGTGGGGAAGAGCCAGTGCTAGGTGGGGGAGGCGGCAAGGGACTGTGGGCAGTGGGGTGTCCCCAGCTTGAGTGGGGTGTCCCCAACCCCACGTGGGGTGTCCCCAACCCTGGGCCCTGCCCAGGCCTCGTCCTTGGACGAGGAGGACGTGTACAGTATGGCGGCCACGCTGAAGAGGATCTCCATCCTGTTCAAGTGAGTGAGGAGCGTGGGGCTGTGCCACCCCTCTGCCCGTGTCCCCAAGTATCACGCGATGTCCTTGTCCCCTTCCACGTGCTTCCCGTGTGCCCTGTCCCGTGGCATCCCGTCCTTCTGTCCCTGC
>NW_009608189.1:0-1189 GCF_000690535.1 Cariama cristata
CGGTGGAGGCACGGCTGCTTCCCCTTCGCGTCCGACGTGTTCAGAGTTAAAGCGAACAGGGGTAATCTATGAATTGTTCATCTCCGGGCAGCTTCTTGCAGCTGGGAACTGGTGCGGCCGGCTTTTAACTTCTCCAGCTGCTCATTGTGGGATGCGTGTGTCGTGTTGGGAATTGATGCCAATCTCAGTGCCTGGCTTTTAGAGTTTACAGAGTATTTGCAAATACTCCGTTGTATAATACTGTGCGGCTTTGAGTTCTCTTTCTGGCTGTCCAGTAAGGTGCTGTTCTCCCATAAAATACTATCAATAGGGAAATTACTGCACTAGTTCTTCTGTAAGTATAACTAAAATCCTTCGTAGTTGCTTTTTCCTGACAGTCCCCTCTCTGTGTCGTGCAGCCCGTTGCGTTTATTTGAGTACCAGAAGCAGGCTCTATCTGTTTTAGCAGGGTGTTCTGCCCACGATAACACTCTTTTTCCTCGTCAAGTCTGATTAGCCCCGAGCGAATTGCTTTGCTCACGTGGCTGAACTACTGCTGCTGCTGGGGGTAGCTTGGATGTCTCTGCACAGAACTGCAGTACATCATCATCCAGAATAAAGATTTTGCAAATCAAATTTCCTCATTCTTGTAGCTAAATGACAGACAAGATGGTGGCACTAGTTTTCATGAGTACAGAATTTGACTCTGTAGTTGAAACCTAGTTAGGAAAATTGCAAGTGACTGTTCAGTCATGTTAGAGTAGAGGTTGTTTTCCCATAGGGCATTTCGTTTCTGATGTTAACAGAAAAAGTAAGAGTGAATTTTCTCATTAAACAACGTGGCAGGTGATAGAACTGGATAGGATCCATCGATGATGACAGTGCTAAACTTACAGTTGCTTTTCTAATAGCTGCATTTCGGGCTTGAAATAGTTTGAAAGTGCCGATCCAGGGGATGAGACTCCTCCTCCTTCCCAAACATCAGATTTTCCTTGTGTCTGCAGTTTGTTTCCGAGGCAGAAGCGACCCCAGCAGTCCCCTCCTGCTGCTCAGCTCTTATTTTGCAGAACGAGGAAAATGGCACTTTCACAGCAGATCCTCGCCGGGTTAGCTCTGCTTACAGTGAGAATTTTGGCGTTGCTTCTATGTAAAGAAAAAACAAACCCCAAAACCAAAAAAACCCACCCAAAACCAGCGAGAGGGGCTCTGG
>NW_009608190.1:0-10525 GCF_000690535.1 Cariama cristata
GTTTTGGTTTGGTTTGAACGCTGAAGATACAGCAAAGAATGTTCTCCTTTGCCTTCTGGTGCAAGAGCATTACAGGGTAATTCTCAGTGATGTCTCACAAGGATTCAAAGGGAAATTATATTGCTCTTAGCTTTTGCAGAAGTAGTCATTCTAACGTTAAAAGATACTGCCAGGTAAAATCAGAGTCCTGCCGAGGAGCTGGGAATGCAGATCTGCAGAGGGGAAAGCAGTATGTAATGGAGATTGCAGCAGGGTCACCTTGGTTGCTCCTAGAGATAAAAATGAGAACTGGTAGAGCACCAAACTCATTGGCCAAAATTTAACTGTTTGTAAAATATTAGTAGGAATGGAAGCTACTAGAATGGTTTTGTTCCTGGCTAGATATGGAAACCAGGTGTGGCAGTAACTGTTGTCCCAAACTCAGTCCAAGAAAATTCTGCTCATCTGTTCACCAAAAAATACTTTTTTTTTCTCTTGATGTGTAAGTAGAACAGTGGTATTGTAATAAATGTGATCAAGTGTTATTTTTAGAAGGAGAAGCTTTGAATGCATTTACATGTCACTGATTTTTTTTGTGGCTTGTACCTGTTGTAAGCATTATACCTGGGCTATGAGTGTGCTCTAGACTATAATATTCTGTGATCTAGAATATAATATTGAATCTACATTTTCAATATATCATCTTGTTTCTATTTAAATAGAACAGTGCATTGCAATAGGGAGCTATAGTAAAGCTGGGATATTTTTTTAAGAAGAAGAAACATTGCATCTAAGAAGTTCATTCAAAATTGGGCAGTACAATGTACTTCTTGATGACTGGGAGAAGTAATTTCTCTCAGTTCAGATGTCCTAATACATCCATTTGCAGATATGAATCAATTATCTTTTAGCTTCTAATCTGGTAAAAATAAACATTCCACAGGGACTATTTTTACCAGATTCTAGAGGAGTTAAGAAACCTACCTGAGATTCACAGAGCCAAGCAAAAAAAAAAATAAAATCTATGAGAAGAGAGGCTTGGGATTTGGGTCTGGCCTTTCATATGTCAATTTAGTCCTAATTGCAACACAATTTTCTCTGTATTCTCTAACACAGAATTGATTGGAAGATATGTTTCCTATGTTATGAGACATTATCATTCGTTGTAAGATATATTTCCTACGTTATGGGAAATTAAGAAGAACCTGACATTAGAGAAGGTGTGAGAATTCATGGGCTGGGATGTTGACATATGTAAGAACTGAAAACATGTTGTCATAACCCAACTCATTTGTCTGTGGTGGTGATGCTAGAAAAGCAAAGAATTTGTACATTTATTTAGAAATTTGCCTGGAAATCCTGAGGGTTACCTTGCTCTCTTTCCGCTTCCAAAGACGTCTTTCTTACATACGGTACCATGTGCCTGTGTCAGTTTGAGTGTGATTTTCAGATGCATGTGCTTCAGAAACACGTTGAATGTGGTGCTAAAGCAGAAAGTGAAGGGCAGTGTTTCATACCTGGATGGGCTTGAAGTATGTTGAATGTGGTGCTAAAGCAGAAAGTGTTTCATACCTGGATGGGCTTGAAGTACTCTGAGATACTCCTGTCCATGGCAGCTTTTCCACATTGTATGAAACTATAGTAACACCCATATGAAACTACAGAATAACAATTAACTTTCTCTACATGTTGTTTAAAACTATTCTGATTATGCAAGTATAGGTGTTTCATCTGTAATTAATTCAATGCTCTGTCCTTTTGCCTTTAATTAAGATTTGTATTTTATAACAAAGCACAATCATGTGCTGCCTGACAGATAACGGATAGTATTACTTAGCTACTACACAAACTGAATACTCCTCCTCTGTTTGTATTTATGAGAAATCACGTTTGTGCAGGACAATGAGAGGAAAAGGAGGAAATCCCACAGGGATACACAGGTGTGTACCAGCCTCACTGAAGTCAATTAACTCCCCCTCTGTTGCCTTTATGAACTTGATTTTATCACTAGAATTGGGCATGAGTAGAATTTTAGTGGTCTCAAGTGACTTAGTTAAGGAATATTTCAAGTTTGAGCAGAGCTTTATATAAATATGTGTACTTTACCATTTATTATCCAAATAGTCATTTTATGTATTAAAACATTTGCTGTTTGTATTACGGCTTTGGGGATGAATGGCTGTAGACCTGTTAAAACAGAAACCAGTTAGTATTTTGTTGAACTAAAATATTCAAACGTACAATGGTTTTGCCAGACCTGATTCTCCCCAGTGGCACCTCCAGTTGTATTAATCATGTAGAGCATTGATGTATTAGACTTCTGCTGTCTGTTAATTAGCTAAGAAATATTGCAACATATCCTTCTATAGGTTACTAGTAAATTCAGGCTGTATTTTTGCAACATGTGGAAGAAGTTAATCTTTAATACACTGTAATTTTTGAATTGTGAAATAGGGTGATGGTAGTGTAATACCAACCAAAAGAATAAATGGCATTAAATATAACAAAAGGGATTTTGCAGCTGGGATACTTTCCAAATACCTAGACAGATTAGGTTCGGTAAGGATCAAAAGAGTATGCCTAGGGGTTTAACTGCAGGAGAGGCCGCTTTCCCTAGGATAGAGCTCCTGTAACTGTTTTTCATGGTAGGTCTACTAGCCAAAGGGATTGCAAGTATAACATCATCCTTTGATGCTTTCCTTCTTAAAATACATGATGTTAGCAAGAAAGTGGTTTAAAATAACGCCTTCGTGTTTGCACTGTGTAAGCATAAATTATTTCCTTTAATAACTTAGTAATGACATTGTGACTCTTTAGAATGATGAGCCTAATTAGAAAGCAGACATTTAGAGTGCCCCACTTTATTTAATAGTCAACAATTATTGTGAATCATACAGGAGGAATCAGTCATTTTAAAACAATAAATGGCGTCTGTATATCCACGTAAACGATTCATCCGTAGGTTGTCTTAACGCACTATTTTGGTCTATGTTTAGTCTAAAAGAGCCCAGTCCAGAATTTCTTCAGCATCTGTCCTTCTTATTTCATGTAAGGTCATAGACATCAGATAAATTCCACAGCAGGCGATTCATACCATGCCTCCATCTGACAAGGTTTCTGCGTCCCCAGGTAGCAAAATTAGGAGATGTGCTCCTCCTTGCGTGTTCTCCTAAAGGAGCTTCAGGGGACGTTTGCTGGCACCTGTTCTTAGGGATTTACAATTGGGCCTTTGAAGACTCAGAATGAAAGAAACGTTAAAATTTTTTGTTGTAGCCGTATGCGTTCCATGATGTATTTTAAATACTATAAGAGCTGGCATACAATATTTTAAAATTAGTGATAAAATCCTGGTCATAAGGAAAGCAACTATCAGATTTAATATTTTTTTCCTGAAGTTATTAAAGAAAACATCTAAGAAATAATTCCTGAATATTTTTCAGTTATTTCATTTGGGTTTTGAAATTTCACACTGTACACTGTACAACATCAGTTGCACAATTTCTCCTTAATATTATTAATTGTTCTGTAGTAGAAAAAGGGGATCTAGTCAGGATAATTAATCAGAACAAGCATTCAAATTTTAGATACAAATTTTTCATGTAGTAATAGGATAGAGGTATATAAATTGTAAAGATGTATATAAATTAATATATTTTCATCTGTCTGTCCATCTAGCTAGTCCAAAGAAACTAACGAAACATTTGATTTCAAAACTATTATTAGTATCTGAAATTATTTAACTTCTTTTTCTTTAATACTGTTTTGTAAAATTTTGTAGCGTCAGAGTACTTTATGTACATTTTCAGTCCTTAGACACTCCAAAGAATTTGATTATAAGCCTCCAATATTTTTGTATTTTGAATATATTGATACTGTGTGTTTGAGTGATGGTAGTGGTTGATACTTAGTATTCCTGCAAATGTGTTCTGTCTAAAAGTCATGGTGAAAGCTGTGTATGCTATTTCCAAAAATATTCTGGAGAAACTGTGTTACTTGGGAAGAGTATTACCAAAAAGGATCCCTGTTGCAGTGTAAGGAGTACCCTAAAGCCGCAGGGGATGAATAGCTGAGAACGGTTAATGGGACAAAGAATTAGAGGCTTAGGTGAAGACAGAGAGTCCTTTTCAGCGCTCTACAAAGTAAAATGAATTAATGGAGTGTTTATAATTTATGACTCAAGAGAGAGACCTTGCAGAAAGTTACTGTGTAGAGAAGTAGGGAGCTGCTTGTAACAGGGAGATCTTCTGGATCTGAAAGTGTAATGCACTCAGCATCTGATTTTCTTGATGTTTTGAGTTGGAAATTATCGACATATTTTAGAAGAAGAAATTTCCTTGTTACAGTGTGGGAATAGAATGCTTAAACCCCTGCCACGTGGATGCTGAATTACCACACTGGGGTGCTGCAGTCTTCTTTCCGTTGTGATACGCACAATTGCCAGAAGCTTTCCTCGGTGGCTGGGAAAATGAGGGTAATGTATAGCGTAGGAAATACGACATTTTTAAATGACATTTTTGGGAAAATATGCACCAATCTGAACGTTGCTGATGTCATATATAGGCTTCTCCTTTCCTGATAAAAAATATTTAATTAAAATAGAACTTACAATTTGAAATACAGTTTTTCTTAGATTTTGTTTCTTTCTTTTTTAACAGATAGTGCCTTTGTGGATTGCTCCCAACCTGTTAACATTCTCTGGATTTCTCATGATTTTAGTTAACTATTTTCTAATATCTTTTTATGACTGGGACTACACTGCCTCAGGTAAATAAATATTCTCATGTAATTTTTCAGAATTAGTGAGCTGCTTATGTTATACTTCTGAATGATACAGGGAGGTATCAGATACTTGAATCTTCCACTCATTCTCTTAATGAGGCTCCATGTGCATATAGGAGGATCTGACCTCACACATGGCATTATAAATTCTGATAATTTTGTTGAAAAATCATGTTTAATTTCATCCCTAAATGTGGGTTTCAGCATATGCTACTTGAAGTCTATGATAATATCTCGTTTTATTTAAAGCGTGTTCCAGGATTTAAATACACAGCCAAACCCCACCCTAATGTTATTCATAAAATTATAAATGGTTTCACATTTCCTAATACCTAAATTGATGCCTGAATGAGTTAATTTCCCTTTCATTACTCCCCCTCCCTACTCAAGACAAAGTAAAAATAATTTCTAAATAAATGTCTCTTGAAAGTATGACTGTCAAAGTCCAAGTCCATATTTATTCCTCACAGCAGACCAAGTCAAAAGCTTTTTGGAGCGGATTGCCCCGGAGCGTAGGGTGTGTTCAGTTCTGGGCTTCTCAAACCAGCTGTTGGAGCCTACAGAAAGTAGTAAGCATCTCCAGGGTGGTTAATATGTAAAAAGCTTTGCTTTTCTTTAAACTGGACAATTTTTGAAGACTTAATACTTATTTCCTGAGACAATCATGTGTGGGTTTTTTTACTGCCTTTGATTTCTTATGCCTGTGGTTAGGTTTAGGAGGTACCCTTAGGTGTGAGCTCTTTGTGCATTTGTCACAACAATTCTAGAGGCAGGGATACTTGTTAGCAGCTTTGGTTCAAAAATTATCCTGTATGAGCATTAAGTTTTCAGGACCAGCATGTTATGTAGTTATCTGACCTCATCCTTAAACACTTGGGTTTTTATTAATGCAGCTGATATTTACTAAGTTCTGCAATAAAAGAGCATCCAGCACAGATCTTTTAATGGGATAATTTTATCTTGACACATTCCCAGTAGATACACATTGAACTTGAAGACATTTGAAATGGTGATTAAGGCTGTTAGAGTTGAGACCTCTATGTGTAGTTTGCAAGCCTCTTCTCGATTTCACACGAGAACAGTGCCCATCATTTCTCAATTGATTGAAAACGTTCCTGCAACCTAATGAGCCTTTTGAGTATCATATATCAATCCCATACCTAGGATCAGAAATAAAAGACTTAATTTCCGGGACAGCTGGTTTTCATTCTACAGTTTGAAAATTTGCAGCTAGGAGTCAGGAATTGCTATTTTTTCTTTCAGAGTGGCAAGATGAGGCGTTGAGAGAAAGGTGGTCAGGGCACTGCTTTAGGTACTGGCATCTCCCCGTTCAGCAAGGACCCAGCTCTGCGGGCACGGGTTCCCTGTGTTCGGTGCCGAATGCCAGAAACCTCAGAGGGCTTTGCACTTACAGTTGTTTAGTGCCGATGTAGTCCTTATTGGATTATATTTAAGTTAAATAGAATGCTCTTTGGAAAAAGGATTGATATCTTTAAAAGAGCAACAATAATCTTGGGTTATTGCTATCAACAGAGCAATAACAGAACCCTGGGTTCTGTCCAATTCAGCTTTCTTTTCCTTTTTTTCCAAGGAAAAAAAAAAAGGGTGCTAATATCTACCCTAGCCTGAGGACAAAAAAATCCCTGTTCAGATCTGTATGGTAAAAGTGCTACACAAATCCCATGTTGGCGCTAATGATAATGATCATGCTTGAAAATGACATGTTTTTTGTCTTTAAATATTACATAAACATTATTTGTAGATGGGTGGTCTTCCCATGACCTGTGAAAATTTTTGCCTAGCAGTCGTTATCAACTATCATTATTACGTGCAGTATTAGAGTCATTTCAGGACCAAAAACCCCCTACCTTATCTGTTCTCCTTTACAGTGTAAACACATTCAAGCCTGCTTATTGCTTCTTTGCTAGAGCTCACTGATGACTTAAGGTCAAAGCCAACTATTTCAATCTGTTTTGACGTGGTGGGCTAATCAGTGGCAGCTTGTTCAAATGTATATGCATATCTCAGTGGATTTCTTTGATGTTAATAGCTATTACACTGACTCACTACCCGATTTATTTCAGGTACCAGTCCTGGACTTATTCCCACCTGGGTATGGCTGTTCAGTGCTTTTACCACCTTTTGTGCTTATGCTTTAGGTAAAGTACAATGAAATAATTTACATGTCTTACGTCTTCATATGGTTTTATCTACTAGTTCACTCGGGCTGATACTGAGATGAAGAGGATAAATCGGATAAATTATTGATCTCTCTCCAAACCAGTTCTCTCAGATTAAAAAAATCCACACCAAAAAACATCCGTAAGACTTAAAAAATTGCAAATAACAGCATTTTTAATTATATATTAGAGGTTCTATGACTGTAGCTCTTATCCCTCTTGAAAGTTCACATTGTTTGAGAGGAACAGGGGGAATCATTATGTAGCAGCAGTCATTGCTGTTGAGTTTCATAAAAATCTTTGGCCCCCTGTGATGACATTCTGAGAAGCTCCCTGACACAGGCATTAGCAGAGGGTGCTTTCAAAGACAGGGAGAATAAAGTGCAAAGCAGAGAAAAAGGAAAATGAGTGTAGCATTGTGTTAGGCACTTCGGTGCTTATGGCCCGTGTCAGGAGAGATGGTGTGAATGTGGTGACAGGCCTGGCAGAGGGTTTCAAATTAGCATTAGCTTTCAAAGACAGGGAAAATAAAGTGCAAAGCAGAGAAAAAGGAAAATGAGTGTAGCATTGTGTTAGGCACTTCGGTGCTTATGGCCCGTGTCAGGAGAGATGGTGTGAATGTGGTGACAGGCCTGAGCTTCTTATGGAGATGAAGTATGATTTTTTTTTTTTCTTTCCTGTTGCTGCTTTTCTCCCATAACACCTACACCTCAGTTTCAGTTTCATATTCCACTTTTAATTTTTATATCATACCATGACTGTATTTTTAGGTACGTTGCACCTTGATGTGCAGTGGTGTGAAGACATAGACCTGAACTGATGCAGATCTGGGAGTGAGATCCACATTAGCATGGCTTTTTTACTTTCTCTTCCAAAGCTAACTCATTCCAAACTAATCTCTCCACAACATGGTGCAACAGAGTTAATTTTTGAGGGTACTCAAGGTATTATGTTTACATGATCTGCACTGTGCTGTGTAAACGTACCCTCTCTTTGGAGCTGGTTCTTATAAGGCCCTGCATTGCGGAGTGTAGCCATCCATTTGTGTGCCATACGTAAGATACCCATGCTAGATATAAATATGTTCTGGATGTACGCCGCAGCGTCGTGCAAAGATGCTGGCCACTCCACTCATGCGTGTGGAGCCATCTTGATTAACCTGAGGGTATCCCCTTGTGCAGACATCTCCCTCTGTGTGGTAAATGCCTTGGCATTTCTGTTCAAGTGGCAAGTTTGTGCCAAATTTGTTTTGTCCAGAATTTCTCTCTGTTTGTACCATAAAAATCACTGGGACAACCATCCCTTGAAGCTGAGTACCAGTCAGATTTCCCTAACAGCTCTCTATAATCGTTAGCAGAAGCAGCAGTTTCTTTTGTGAAAACCATTCTTTATGTAATTGTATGGAATTTAATGAGGTGGCTGTTGTTTCATAAATAGGAATTACATATTTGAGCTGTTAGTGTATGACACTCCAGAAAGTTCATTGCAAATTCAGCTTCTGAGATTCTTAATGTAGATGTTATTTGCTGGTGAGGCCTATAGTTCCTAATACTTGGAAGACAAGGAGTATGATGTTGACAGAACTATAATGAACTGATGTATATGTAGATTTTTATGTCTGCTGTCCAAGCCACTTCATGAACTATTTAGTCTCAGATTTAATTCTGCATGGTCAAAGTTTTCCCTTTGGAAGACTGCAAAGAGCCATAATAACTAACCAAATATGCAGCTTTAATCTCTCTCAGCTTCTTTTTAATGACACAGTTACTCTCTCCAAATTCCCTAGCATGCTGCTCTTATTTTTCCCCCTTTGTTAAGGTGGTTTGGTATCTTTTCCTTTTCTGTAAATGGACTGCTGTTTGCTGTTATTTTGAATTTCACTGTTTAAAAGTTGTATAAACTCTAATAAAACTGAAGATTTATGCACTTTTATGAGACAAAATCATAATATAAGAATTCAAAAGCAGTGGAAGTGTGGGACAGTGTATGTCTGCTATTGAACATACACCATTGTTGGCGTGAATGATTTCAAACTGAAACCTAAAACAAAAAATATTTTCAGTCTCTTAAAAAGCTAGTGAAACCACATGGAAAATGTGGGTAGAGATTTGTGAAAATGCAATTTTACATATGTGTTACACAGTTCCTGTATTTTTCCCTATATCCATTCCCATTATAATTAGAAGTACTGTGTTTCATGACACCATTATAAGCCTAACTCTTATTAGTAAAACTAAAGTTCCTGCAAAATGAAAACAACTCTTTCACTGATGTACATATATTAGTATCTAATGTGAACATTCTTTTGTGACAACCTAAAATAATTTATGAGCAGACAAATCTTCTGTCGTTGTAATTTTTGAGAAGTATTACCCCTATAAGTGAATTATCTCTGATTTGGGATAGGTGTTCTTGAAATAGAAAAGACCAGAACCTGTTTAGGGATATTTACATACCTATTTGCTAGTTAAGTTTCAGAAGTATCCTTTAGCAGCCTAAAGAATTTCTACATTTGTAGCAACATTATTCAAGTAACCTCAAGCCTATACGGTTTTCTTTCTGCATATTTCAGTAAGATGCTGACAATTCAGTGGTAATGTTAATGGAGAGAGAATGCGGTTCTAGAAGAGGGCAAGCCATATTTGAAATCCTCTATGAGATCTTTAATTTTTAGAGTTGTGAGAACTGTCTCAAGAGATTTGTATTTGAGCGGAGGATATCTCACAGCTGTTTAGGTATTACAATAGGGAGGTAGTCTAAAATCTGTACAAGATGAAATCTCATGTTTTCCTGGTTTAGATCCCTGAAGTATATTTACATTAAACAAAACTCAGAGTACTGCCAAATAATCTGGAGAAGTAAGTAGCATATGATCTGTAGCAGCTGTGGTCTCACTCTGCTGAGTTGTATCTCTGGTAGTTTTGGGTTACTAATGCTATCAATAGCTAATAATTGTTAGCTATAGTACCTTCCAAGTAACATTAAAAAGAAAAAAAATTCTCCATGTTATTTTGAGATTCAGGATAGCAATAAGTAATCTGTAAGGTTTGTTCTGTATACTTTTTCTGAAGAGGTTCATCCTGCTATTTACACTTCAGCTTTAAGAAGAAAATGTTTCTATTTCTCATCAGCACAGTCTCAGAGAAGAGACTAAGAGTATGGTTTGACAGTACAACTGAGAAAGCTTACAGCTGCTAGACCCCCTTCCTCCCCCTCCTCCTTGCATTCACCACCACCCCCCCCTTGTGCCATCTCCCTTGCCTTTTCTACCGTTCACAGCACCAATTCTGTTCAGTGACCCAGAAGAAAACATAATGTTTGCTGTCTTTCCACCAGCTGAGCAGGCTACAGGTCCTCCCCTGCTCAACAGCAGTGAACTCTCAGATTGACTCAAACCATATTGTCCAACTGCATCCTTGGAGTGAGACCCAGTACAGTGTTTGGCGATCTTTCAAGCACTTAAGTATTAAAAATGATCAACACAGAACTGACCTTAACAGTAAGGTATTCTTAGAATCATAGAATTGTTTAGGTTGGGAAAGACCTTTAAGATCATCAAGTCCAACCATAAACCTAGCACTGCCAAG
>NW_009608190.1:10962-31708 GCF_000690535.1 Cariama cristata
CCCCAGTGCCGAGTACAGGGGGACGATCACTGCCCAGGTCCTGCTGGCCACACTATTGCTGATACAGGCCAGGATGCCATTGGCCTTCTTGGCCACCTGTGCACACTGCTGGCTCTTGTATCCTAAGATTTCAACCAAAAGACGCTTTAAAATATCTTAGTAGGCACACACACAAATAAATTTTGTTAAATTTGCTCCTTGAGGCTGCCATGTAACTGTTAGTCATTGGGGCATTTAGCATCTGGCAACCTAAATGCCTTAGTGAGTCTACACCACAAGTGGTCTAAAGTCTTACAGGGTCCACAACACCAATGGACAAGTGACTATGGACACTTTTCAGAACTTTCATTGAGAAACTGATTGCAGGGACTGACATAAAAGTGTTTAAAGACCACTGGGAGCAAATAACTATGAATGCCTTTCTAAAGCTTGTAAGGAAGGTGGCATTTAGTTTAAGAGCTGAGGAAAGGACAGAAAAATTACTTGGTAACTGAAGCAAATATTTTATAAGCAATCCTAACATGTTGGTATTGAAGGCACTGTTGTGCTTCACTTTGCTGTCATCGATGTATTTTTCCCATATGTTATATATGACAGTAGTGAAGAATGTTACTCCTTTTGTTGTGCTCTAATTCCTTATTTCTTTTCCTTTCCCAATCTTTCTAGACTCCATAGATGGGAAACATGCTCGAAGGACTCAGTCCAGTACTCCTCTGGGAGAATTATTTGACCATGGGCTGGATAGCTGGGCTACCTCCATTTTTGTGCTTTCTTTTTTTTCTGTCTGTTCCCGTGACAATGGGAAGACGGGAGTTTCTGTATATACAATGTATATATATTTAAGCATTGTCTTGTTTAACTTTATGTGTTCACACTGGGAGAAATATAACACAGGAGTTCTTTTTCTTCCTTGGGGATACGATATAAGCCAAGTGGTAAGTATTTATCATTCCTGGTTTGGTTTTATTTTTTTAACTATGTTAGTGTTTTCATAATATTACAGAAATAGAAAAATAGAGCTCAAGGCAAATATATTTGGCCAAGATTTTGAATGTGAAATAGCATAACCCTAAAAGTTATTCAGAAATATTTCCTGCATTTGCAAGAAGGGATGCTCTTGAGCAAGTTGTCAGAATCAGAGATTGATTACTTTGCAGAAAAAAAAAAGCTTGCAGCCAGCCTAGCAGTCAGATAGTGCCCATAACAATGTTAGTTAACTGCATTTGATTTGTGGTAGTAACAAAAATTATTATTAAAGACAAGGGGCAATGGCTTTAAACTGGAAGAGGGTAGATTTAGATTAGATATTAGGAAGAAATTCTTCATAGTGAGGGTGGTGAGGCAGTGTCAGAGGTTGCCCAGAGAAGCTGTGGCTGCCCCATCCCTGGAATTGTTCAAGGTCAGGTTGGATGGGGCTTTGAGCAACCTGGTCTGGTGGAAGGTGTCCCTGCCCATGGCAGGGGAGTTGGGACTGGATGGTCTTTAAGGTCCCTTCCAACCAAACCGTTCTATGATTATGCTATCTGAAACCATAAGCAATTTTCTCACCAACACTGGGTTCTGAGGCATGATGTTGATTCATCCAAGTAGTATTTATTAACAGTAATTATGCAGCTATACAATACTAGACCTTCTCAATTCTACCACCTCTTACATCAGAAGTGGTAATGGAAATAGCGTTGTACCTATACAGTGAGCATTAACTGTTGTCAAGTGAGTTTAACCCTTGGAAAAAAGTCAAAGTCATACCATTAGAAGTTTCCTCTTGGGAATGGCATTCAGTAACGTGAATTACATACCAGCTCACAGCCAGGGCCCACCTGAGTTCTGGACTGGCTTACAGCCCTACCTTGAGGTGCACCCCTTCAAAAACACACCGAGGGCTCCACGGTGAGTGAGTGGTGGCCTCAGTGCACAAAGGAGTGGCAGCAGTAAGAAGGTCAGTGCACTGCCAAAGGCCCAGTGCTGGGGTTTCTGGGCTGGCTTATCTATTTCTTAGACAGCCAGGCTCTTGCAGCCTGCAGAGCACAGTCTCAGTCTTCTGAGCTTCCTGTCACAGGCATGAGATGAAAGGTACAGCCAAGTATACATAATTGAAAAGAAGTTTGACAAATATTCAAATATGTGTTTTAATGAAAATATAGTATTTGAATTAATGGCTGCAGATGTATTGTTGTAAACATAATCAGAATCCAGTGGTTTGAGAACAACTCAGAGATGGTGGTCCAGCTGTGGTGCATCTGTTTCGTCCCCTAGAAAATAGGTTCTGGGAGAAGTTGGCTCAGGACTAAGACATTAGGCAGCCAGCTGGTCTGCAAGTTTCAGCCGTGTCTGTGTAAGGCTTCTTAGTGAAGTTCTACCAGGAGGAGAGGAATACCTGTGTTCAAACAAATTTCACTTGTTGCTCAGATGATTGCTGTAGATGTACGTGTGAATGTTTAGAAAGCTCTTCTGGTTTGCTCTGGCATCCAAACTGTATTAGTGGTTAAATAGGGGAGTGAGTATCAACCAGCAGAGCAGTACTGTTAACTCTGTCAGTGCCTTTTAGTGACCTATGCCTCTGTCACTGATTTCCCATCTGGGAAGTAATGGTAGTAACATTTCCCTGCCTGACAGATTGGTGGTGAGGCTGAATTTCAGTAAAGTTTGTAAACTGCTTTGATTAACTTGGGTGCAAGGTGCTAACAAGTGCTATTTCCTGTTCCCCTCGGATGCTGAATTGCTATCCTGCACGCTCACTTGCTAGCAACTTCTGTGATCATTTGCCTATAGTCAAAATGATAAGCATATAAATGTAGGATTTTTTAGATAGGATTTTTTGATGTTATATTGGTCAAACATCAACAGTGGTGGAAGACTGTACTATTGAAATGTCTGTATGTCAGTTTTCCCATCTGTAAAAATTAGCTTTTGTAGTTGTGATTGCCTATGACCAAAGACAAGACAGGATTTGTAGATCAAGGTAGTATTTTTTCCATTAGTCCAAACTACATTTCACACACACCAGAAAGTACAGAACATTTTTTTTTCCAGCTGTGCTAACTAGTCTAGTAAAAGATCTTAATTGTCCTACAAACATTGCCTTGCCCTTGTTTTGTAAACCCGTTTAGCAAATTTTGTATGATGTGTGCACTATTAAAGGTAGCTCTTCATCTCCAGCTACTTGGAGGAAAGGATGCTGAGGACATTAGCAAATGGCTGATGATGAGTAAGAAAGCTAATGTTCCCCTTGCTGGTTTTGTTCCCCACCATTTCTCTGCCAGACATTCCCACAGTCACATTCAGAGGCAGAGAGCGCAGAAGCACTCACAGGCTGCTTTCAGACTGATTCCCGGCGTTTAGTTCACTATTTCCTCCCTGGCTTTCCTAGCTGGATTGCCACACGAATTCTCTGTCTTCAATAATTTCGCCGACAACATGATGCTATTGCATTGGCATGTCAGACATTCAGGTGGTCTAGTCCCCTGCTTCTGCTTTGAAATTTGATGGTAGCCAGGAACTTTGGACTTTGTTATCACCACAAAGCTCAGGAAATGCAGTAATTAGTACAAGTGTGCAAATAGATAACTGTTGACCTTAATGAAAGCTTAACTGGCGTGTAGCTCCCAGGACACTGCTGCTGAGTCAGCTCCACTGTGTATAAACCCAGACAGCCCGCTCGCTGGCTCTGTGTTAACTGTGGTATAAAAAGAGCTGCTGTTCCTCATGAAAAAATACCTCATTATAAATAGAGAAATTTGTGGGACTTATGCAGATCACATTTTTCTGCAACTTGATGACTCACCAGAAGTGGTAACCTAATTATGCTAGCTGGACTGTAATTGGCACTCCAATTAGCTTTGATTACAGCAGACAGCCATTTATGGGAAGCTGTGGTTTGTAAACTTGAAAAGTGGCTGTAACGTGTCTGAGAGATGCTTGGTCAGAGGACTGTTAGGTTTGTGGATCCAGGACCAAGGAGCAGGCATCTGCAGCAGTGAAAACTCTTCCCCTCTCTCCTCCCTCCTTGAGCTATCTTGTGCGGACTCCTCTGTGGGCAGGAAAGGATGTGGGGAGAGGAGCCTCTTTATGCCGTAGCATCTAGACAGTTTTCATATACTTTTGAGTAAGTACATCTATTAGAAACCCTAAAAGTCATGAGCTGAAGAGAAGGCTAAAAGAGAAACCTTTGCTATATTCTGTGAGAAATTCTCTTGGATACATCTTGTGAAAACACTTTTATTTTGTTCACAAGCCCACAACCAAAGAAAGCTAATATCTGCAAATTAAGTTTCTTGGAGAAAAAAAGACAACGCTTTCCTGAGAAATTAAAATTTCAGGCTTCCTGCCATATGTTAATTTTCACAGACATCCTCTTGTTTTTTTAAAAAAATCTATTTTCCTCCTGAAAAATTAAGCTTTCCTGAGAAATTAAAATTTCAGACTTCCTGCCATATGTTAATTTTCACAAACATCCTCTTGTTTTTTAAAAAAAATCTATTTTCCTCCTGAAAAATTTAATATACCACAAGTGAAATAATCCCCTAATCCTGCTGTTGCTTTTCATAACCCACTGCAGTTGAGTTCATAGTAGGGGAACAAAATATTCATTTTTCCTTAATATGAAGTAGTGATACCTCTGCTTACATCGGTGCTACCTTAAGCCTAAGAGGGAGGTACCCTTTATATTCTTAAATAAAAGTTTAAAAGTGAAGATAAGAGCTGCGTGAGAGCTGGAGTGACCCAGATGATTCCACGCTCCTTCCTCTCTCCCTCTCCCCAGCCAAGAGGGCAAGCTCAAAAAAAGCACAAAATGACAAGCAGCAAACGTGAAAGGCAACAGGCAGCTCGCTCCAGCCCTGCCCTGGCCCTGTAAGGAGACAGTGACCAGAAATCCTATATACATGTATATTTTATATATATATACTGAAGGCATGGATGGTTGGACCGTAAGCCCCTGGTTTTCGGTCTGAGATGCTTTCCCAGCCGGTTCTGCCCCGTGGCTTTGGACAGTCCCACCGAGACTTTCAGAGAGAACACTCTGCCTGCCTGGAAGCTCAATGAATGAAGTACCCGATGCAGGTCGCAACTGAAACGTTGTGGAACTTACTTTTCTCCTTCCTTTTGGTCAAAACAGGGGAAGGAGTTGTTTGGATGCCGTATACCAGGTTTGCTTTTCATAAGCAGTTTACAAAACTCATGCTGAAATATGTTTCGTATGACCTTTTCCTGGGAAGTACTGTGGCAGCCAGCGTTTTGGGAACTGGCAGAGAAATCCCGAGCAATGCAAGTGCACATCCCATCTTTAAAAAACTTCTGTCTCTTCTGAGGGGCAAAAAAAAAAGGCTCTGTTAAAAAGAAAAGTGAAGCTGCAAATTGTCATGTTATCAGGATTCAGAATATTTTTTTTAATTTTAGTTAAAAAGATACTCACTTCCAGAGTTTTTCTAATTTGAAGTGTTTGTGGAAAGCATAGCCTTTCTTGTGAAGAAATAAGATTATTATTTAGTTCCAAAGGTAGGAGCTCACTGGAATTGTTGAAGTAAAAGAACCGAGAGTGGTGTGGAAGCAGGGCTGGCCAGGCCACGGTGTCGGCATCCAGCTGTCTCCTGGCACAGCTGGAAACCGACCTGGGTGCTGGGTTGTCTGAGGGAAACCCCATCTGTATCCATGGGGAATTGAAACCGGAGGACCTGCGGGGCACAGGCTCTTTCTGCAGCAGATTGCTTCATTCTTAACCACTTGATTATGATTCTACTCAACCCTTTCTTGGCTAATTAATCTTCCACGTGCCATTAGCTGTTTAGCTATCACATGCTGCTTGTCTAAATGCAAAATGATCTTTTTAAGGTAAATAAACCCCTATTTTTGTAGGCTGAATTTGCTACCTTTATTTATTGAAAGAATAATTAAATGGAATGGAAATGAAATTAAATTAAAATGGAAAAATTACACATCACGCTAAAGCTAACTCCTATTGAAATCACTTGTAGCAAGTCATTAGTTCTTGCTTTTTTAGACAAGTGTCACATTCATTTTCAGAGGAAAAAAGTAACCTTGTATTTTAAATGACTTTGCTCTCTAGACGTTCAGTTTGAGCACTACGTTAATGGAAAATATTTCAACACATGAACAATTAATGCTATTGGAATATGCTAGTGGAATTGAATATTATAGTAAAGTTAATGTCATTTTTTGTAGAATCATAAAAAAATTAAAAGCATAGCCAGAATATTTAAAAAGAATGAGAAAACGTTTGATTTTCTTTCCTGTGTAGTACATCATAGAGCATACTCAATGTACCTGTGTGTAAAACAGGAATGGTAAGTCACTAGGGAGAAAAAAAATGTATGTACACACACACAGAGTCTGGAATATTTTGGTCGCAAAAGTTCCACCCACCATAGTGGAAAGACATGAAAGAGATGGTGATTTTAAAAAAATCAATTATTTTAGAGAACAGTTAAAAGGCTAGAAGCTAGGAGATTTTAAGGAGTTATACTGCCTTATGGTTATATAGAATTTTCCCAATGCCCCATTAAAGAACTATTCTGATTTTAGCGAGGGACAGAGGTGACTATGTTGCTGTGATTTACAAAGTTGTGACAAGATAGGGAGGCACTGCTCAGAAGCCAGCCGTCCTGCTGTTCAGCCTTATCAAAGGGCCTACAAATTAACACCATGTATTGCCAGATTTTTGTCTGCACCAGGACTCCTCCTCCTCATAGATAAAGCCTTGGCAAGCCAAAAATTTTCCTGGTCAGATGCCGTAGTGAGTTGGAATTGCAGATTGTATACGTCTGACACTAACTTGCTATATAGTCCTTACTTGTGTTATTTAATTTGGACTTCTCATTTTACAAAATGTTGCAATTATTTTTACTTGCTAAAGACTACATTTATATCTGAAAAGTGCTAAAGCTGATCAATGCCAGAGAGACGAGTAAAAAAACCTGGCCACATTAAGTAGAATTATTCAGTTCTGCTTAGGAATACTGCTTTACATTTCAATATTTTTTTTTTTTACCAGCAGTTACTTTAAAAACAGTTTAAGCAGCTGATTAACATACTTAGATTTTGTCTAGTAATTTTGACACTCTTCAATTTTTGCTAATATAGCTTAGATCAAGGGATGCAGCCATTTTCTCATCCTTCCAGCTTTCTAAAGGAGGTCTTTGAGACTGTCTCAGTGAAGTCAGTTACGAGTCCTTAAAAAACAACACACCAGAAATGTGAAGCCAAAGAGTGTTTTTTCATATGCTACATCTGTTAAATAAGAGGCAATCTCAACCTGTGAGTGCTGCCCCACCAAATCCCAGGGCGGGGGATTCCCCCGAGAACCCGTTGCATCGACGCCTGTGTTCCTAGAGGTGTGCTGACATCCGACAGCGATACTCAGGACTGCACTGCCAAAAGTACTGACCGTAATAACGAGTAATACTGAAGTTCTTCTTTTATCACTTGCCAAAAAAGTCCATTCAGAATTCAACGTGTGAGGGTAAATTCAGGCTCCGTCAAAGCCAGTTGGAGTTTTGCCATCAGCTTTGATGGGGCCGGGAGTCCATCCGTCATGTCTTACGGATAACATAATGCAATTTCTTCAGAAAGCCAAATGTTAATTCTGCTGTAGTGGGTTGCAAAACCCATTATGCACGTCCTTCGTTTAGACCAAAATTTGACTCACTGTCTTCAATGGCCCAAGATGTAACTCTCATACTAGTGCCTACTCTTCTCCATTGCAGACCTGTTGGGCTGCTTGTTCTTGCAGAGGTAATTCAAACATCCAATTCTGCAATGCCCATTCAAGTAAAACTCTGAAAGAGCTACATACTGATAGGGCGAGAATCTTGAATTTAGATACAGAGGAGTAAGTGAAGTCAGATATAGTGATATCTGTATGTAATAGGGAGTTTAAGTGATGTCAGTGTTCTGCTACTAATCTGTGATCTTAAAGAGCCTGTTATCTAAAAAAGGCTTTTCAATGTACCCTTAAATTAAAGCAATTAATTTAATAGAAGACTGGAAATGTGCTTATTGAAGTTAAAAATGAAGAAGAAATGTAACATAGTAAAAAATGAGTATTTTAAAAAACTAAACAAAAAATAGTAAAATCTACCATATAGGTAAAATTGGAAAATACTTGTCATCCCAGAGCGAGAAGCTGTATTGGATGGAAAATATAAAGGTTATTGAATGTTACCTGGGAATAAATAGATGAATATGCAGTCTTCTAAATGACATTATCATTAACATAGTTGTTTTAATTTAGAGCTAAAGTAAATGTTTGCCATTCATTCTTAATCCAAGTCTAGAATAGTTCAGGAGGTTGAGACCTGAAGCATGAAATGTACAGCCCCTTCTAAGTCCCGTAGCAAAAATCGACAGCTGATAACAGAGTAGCCCAGGGCAGGAGTGGGGCAGCAGTCCTGCTGGCTGGGTGCCGGCCGCAGCGGGGGCTGCGGGGACTGGGTGGCCTGGGCTAAGCCAGAAAATGGGGTTTCAAGGGAGAGCAGGGTCCCTTGAGGAGGTGGGATCAAGGGCACAAGGGCTTGGGAACCACTGCATCCCATTCAGTACTGCATTTGCACGTCACGCCCCTAAAATGGTAAAACTTCATCCATTTGTGCCAGCGGTACTGCTACAGGTCATACAATGGGTGGGAAAGGTATTGCTATAGGAGCTATAGGGTTTTGATTGCATTAAAATTTCTGACCTCAGCTGGGTCGCAAAATTAACTCCAAAGAGAGAGTAGAAACTACATTTACGTCTCTACTGAAACTGGTGGTACTTCAGCAAGTGATTCATGAGTCTCGTGTACGCGTCCTTTTGCTCCTAATGATGTTTGACTACCTGTTCCTTTTTGCCTCCTGTAATGATGTTATCTGTCAAACAAGACTTCAGCTCCTTCCCCTTCTTTTTATTTCTTCACATTCAATTGAATTTTTTTATTATTTCGGGTGAACTTAGATTTTTTTTTTTCCCTCTCAGTTATTCTGATATGATCAGTCAGGGGGCTGAGCTGCAAAAATAACCACGTTGCTAATTCTAAAGTCTGTGTGCGAATACAAGAAAGTGCATGTGCAGAGGGGAGACCTGGCATTAAGGAGGGATTTAGAAATTAGGTGTTTTGAAAAGGTAAGTCAGTAATACTTACCACATGCAAACAGATGCAGACATTAGCAGGGAAGTTGCTTGCTTACCATATTTCATGTGTTTTAAATAATTTTGTTGGTGACTCTGGAAGCTGCTTCACTGCTTAGTCGTAATTGTTTTGGGATGGCACCGTAAGGTCCTGTAAAGTGGGGGGAGGAGGAAAATCACACATTTTTTTTCCTACTCTTGCATTGGTATTAAGATGATAAGCGAAATTCTGTGCCTTTAGAAGTAAAGGATTTAAAACATGTTATTCTTTTTCTATAGGTATTAATAGCTGCATATCTGCTCACCGGTGCTGTTGGTGTGGAAGTCTGGCAGAAGCCTTTCCTGTTTGGTTATTACATTACCGACGCATTAGTAATCTTGCTTATAGGTAAGTGTCCAGATCCATGAAAAACTGCACTGCTTTTTAATTATTTTGGTTAGATATTTCTTATATTTCCTTCATTTTTTTTTCCTTTTGTAAGTGTTGGCTAGTCAAAAAAACCCCACATGAATAGAGTTGATTAAAAGGGCTAATACTGGAAAACTTTAAAAAAGTAGATAATTTTGGAAACATTTTTCCTCACTGAATTACTATCTGTTGTGCACAAATAATACAGAAAATGTTCCTTATCTGCATGTGCAGCTCAGTGCGGTGTGCTGGCTGGCTCTCAAAGTCTCAGGAACTCCTTGTGTCACTCAGGTAAAATGTCACTGCCATTTACATATATTCTAAGTTTAATGTTTTGGCCTGCAGCACCCTGTGCTCCAAAACGTTATGGATAGAAGGAATAGGGGCATTATTTAAATAATCTTAGAAGGCACAACTGTAAATCTGAAAAAGAGCCAGGTGGTTTCTAAGCTCTTCTTTAGAATTACTTTCCAAACAAAAGTGATGCATTTTTCATACACGGCAATAATTTGTTCATTATTTGATACTGTCAGTGCAGTTTGAAATAAGCATCGAACATTTTTCAACTGCTATAGCTAGACTGAAAACAAGAGCAATTGCAATTTAAGGAGTTGAAAACACAGTAGTCTTAGCTAAAAATGTGTGTATGCAAAATGGCTTTGGTGTGTTGCTTGGAAGGTGGAGAAATTAGCGTATATATTTTAGGGATTTTTATATGAGCATACAAATGATGAGAAGGGGGCACTAAAAAAACATGTTTGACACGGATGGTCTAGACTTGCATCCCAAGGAATGTCTTCAGTCCTTGAGCCAAGTGAAGGACTTGGATGTAGGTGCTCACCCAACGCCAACTCTAACTAGGAGCCATCTTAGCATTTCAGGGGGGGACTTTTGAAGCCACTGCATTGATGTGTGCTCCCACCACCCTTTCCCATGGTGAGGTCTTCAGCAGGTACTGCTCCAGCCTCAGCAGTGCTTCCCAGAGTTCCCAGATTGGAAGGGACCCTGCGTTCAGGCTGTGCTTTCTACTGAGCAGCATGGTTTTGACAGTCTGTTGTGCTTTACACAGAGCATAAAACCGACCATGTGCGACGAAGAGCGTACAGTCTTTTTCTTGGCGGGCCTGTTTTAGGCACTCTGAGGAAAAGAAAGAAAGGAAGGGGAAAAAAACAGTGGTTGCCTTTTCAGTAGTCAATGAACTATTCATTTTGACAGAGGTGTGGCTATAACATGCCCTGGGGTGGCTGGCAGGGCACTGAAGGACAGGCAGTGATTTGTGCTCTGGAAGGAGCACCGCAGGTCCAGGAGAGATGGACGCTGGCTCGCCCAGAAGTGACGGGTTAGGGCTGCGTGGGCCTTTGGTGCTAGCATGGGCTCGTCCGTTCAACACCCTTGTCCTGTGCTACGCACGTCGCTGCATTTGGTCCTGTCACTAAGGCATGTGAGAGCCCGTTCCGTGGGCGCGCTGATGGCTTCCCGTGCGCTTGGGAAGCCATGGATCAAGGTTTAATTCAAACTGTTTGACATATTAAGAAGGTTTGTGGTAGGAAAGCATGTCGATGTCATCAGATCTGCAGAAGCGAGCATCCTTTTTCATACTCTACCAAAAACAGCTGCAAAGCAAGGTTTGATGGACTATTCCATTAGCATTAGAAAGAAGTACTGCTGCTGTTTCATGTGGTATGCTTGCATGAATGGATCTGTGAGCAGAGAATTGAGTATTTCTTCCATTATTGTCCCAAGCAGAGTAGGTATAAGTAAGAGCCAAAAGATTTCTTTAAAAACATTGTCTCTTGCACACTATCCACAATGCTATTAGCAGGGCAACTTTTGCAGCTTAATTATAGTTAAATATGGGTTTAAAGTATGCAAGAAATTGTCTTGGTTGACTCTCTATTACAAAATTGTCACAGTGCTTAGTAAATCTCTTAAAAAAAGACACCGAGTTTAAATACTAAAAAAATAGAATCCTTCCACTGAGGATCATGCTGATTCAGAAAGCACTGCCATTTCACCGCAGGTTTGAATCTCAGCTCAGCAAGTGTGATTAAGGTGGTTATCATTGGATAACCTGTGTGCAGTGAATATGGATACATAACGTTTTTAGAAGCTTACAGTAAATTGCAGGACCCCGCTGTGACTGCAGAAAAAGTATCGGTCTAACCTACACCAAGGGCTGAGCAGCCAGGAAGATATTAAATTATTCTCTCCCTTAGAGAGGCTGCAGCAAGTGTGTCTTGCTCAGCCAGATCCATTTGTATCAGAGAGCCCACTCTCTGGCATGCTGAGTTAAATGCCTTTGTGGCTAGTTAAAAAACAAAGTGATGTAGTGGGCCTCTGATGCTTTTTACGAGTTAGTTTCCCAGGACCCCAAGAGGAGCCATTAAACCATAACTGGCTGTCCTTAACCATCTGATGGCACTTAGTAGTCACTAGCGGTCCTTCTAACAATGAACGTGTAGCTGCTCCATCAGTACTTGGCATTCGTTTTGTGCTTTTACTGTTCTGTACACAACAGGAGTTCAGCTGCTGAGCCATCACTTTGAGAACAGCTGGGCTGTAGCTAGTACCTTCTGTAGTGGGAAGAAATCCAAACGAGATGTAGAAGAATGGGGTTTTTCAGATGTCTTTCCTGGAGTTTCTGGGGGGAAAAAGAAGAAAAGAATAGCCCACGTATAACCTAAGGATGAACTCTGCAAAAGCACCTCCGCAGAGGAAGCTGCGGTATCACCAGGTGACATGCACTCGCTGAAAATAATGGAATTTTTATCAGGTGCCAGAACACACAAAGATATACATAAAAGTGCAGCAATACCGGTGTTTAGATTAGATGTTTTTGGAAAGCCTCCCAAGAGAGAGCTTTACGTACGTCCCTGGGAACTGTCTAGCAGACTGTGAACACCTGTAGGAAGTCCAAGTCTCGGGCTGCTGAGCAGCGACCTCAGAGGACTCCCCTGTGAAGCAGAGAAACTTCTGCGTAGTATTTTATGGGAATTTTTCAGCTACCCAGTGAACAGAAACCCGTAATTTTCACATGCAGTGAATGCAATTCCATCCTGCAGCTCCAAAGCACACACCTAGCTGGACACCAAACAGGCAAAGAAGGCCATTCTCCTGTTTCCAGAGTGTGTTGTCCTGGCTGCTAGACAGAAATGCCTTTTCTCTCCCAGCATGAAAGCAGCCAGACCTTTCTAAAGTTGTGTGCCTGTGTGCTCAGCTGGAGCTACCTACCTCTGCTCTCAGCAAGGCTCCTGTGGCTGACACTCCCAAAACTCTCTTGGGATTTAACCACAATTGTCCCATACCATTATCTGGGTCCCTTCAAAGGGCAGCACTGAGGTGACAGCTGTCATTTATTTTCTCCCCTCCAGGGTATCCCGAATGCCTAGCATTCCCTGTCACTGTGCTGTCAGGTTGAGAGCAATATAAAATATTTACAAAAGGATTTTAAAACAGTCAGTTCCCCACATAAAGTCTAGTACCGCAAATGATGCTATAGACATCATAAGAAGATTTGCACTGATGGGTAACCATGACAGTAGTTCAGGGAGCGGCATTACTAATTGATGATGGTTTCTGGCTCCCGTTGCAATTAAATGACCTGTAATAGGTGCCTGTTCTGAATGAAGCATTTCCCATTCTTGGGAAATTCATACTTGCTCTCTCTGAGATGGATTTTATAATGTCTAATAAAATTTGAGTTCAGGTTGTAATCCTGTCCTCACTGGAGACATTTATATGTCTATTTTCCTCTACCTGACTGTTCATTTCCATACAACTTACTGGAAATTTCTTTCAGTCTATTAAATTTGTAGAGAATTGACCAGAGGGCTCAGAAGTTATAGTGGGATGCACACAAACAAGGAAAGTGTTATCACGTCAGCTTCATACCTTAGGAAACCAGGTTGGAAAAATGACTCCTGGGTCCACAGAAAGATTCCTGCTCCTCCTCAGTAGTAATTGCAACCACAAGAGTAGGCTTTGTGGTTAAAGGACCACTAAAGCATGGAGTGGATATGTGGTACTTCATGAGTGTGTGGCACATGGGGCGGACAGTTCTGTAATCCAGACATGATGGCACATTTGAGTCCGCTCTATCTGGTCAACAGTGCCCAGGTCTGACTACTGAAGCCTGTGGCAAAGCTAAGGCAAATTTTCAAAGTACAGGTTTGAACATGCAATGTGAATGGAGTACTAACATCTGTCAGAGATCTGAAACTTGAACTTTCTTTCAGAGGTGGGGCCAAAGCATTCAGCATTTTTTCCTGTGATGTGTATTGGATTGGGTTCTGTGCTGACTTTTGCAGAGTGTGTGTTCCTTCACTCCTTCTCTGAGCTACTTAGGTATATAAAATGAGGCATAAATACATAAATGAAAACATGATAGCAGCAAAAAACTAATGATGAGACCAAGCCACAACATTTGAAACATGCCAAGTATTTTAATTCTGTCATAGTGGGAAAGCACAGTTATCCGTCTAAAACAGTGCCTTGTCCTTACACTGTGTGCTATATCCTAATTGTTAAAGGAGGACACAGAAGTCATTGCAGTGGGTAATTGTACAGCAACCTGCCCTTTTTTCAGTGTCAGAAAATGTTTAGGAGGCCATGGTCTAATTATAAATTGTTTCTGCCTCGTACGGGTAAGTCATTCTGTAGTGATTTTCTATAGTTCCCATTGCAAAGTGGCTGATGGTTCTGCCTTATTGATGGATAGCTGAATCATTAAACATTAAGAGATATGTTTTCAAAATGTTATCCCTCCGACAGGCTTTGACTAACCCTGTTTGAAAAGTGTGGTTAACATGAGTTGGCTTCTACATGTCTGTCACCAATTTCACATTTATTAAAGCATTGCTGTGACAGATTGTACAAGACTTTGTTAAAGTAAAGGGTGTGAAATACTCACCTGTCACTTGAGATATGTATAAAAAGCAGCTGAGTCCATGTTTGGAGTAGCTCATCTGAACTGGGCAGAACAATAACCCAGAAAACCAGAGCGCTGAAGGCCGGAGGCAGAGCAGTGTCATGGGATGCTAATTACAAGTGGGAACAGGTTGGGTGCTGTTAGCTGGGGGGGAGTCGTTGCACGGGCGGTGGGAGCCCCAGAAGAAAGTCAAACAAGGGAGCTCACCTGGCAGAGCCCTTCTGGAAGCCAGCCTGGGCTTTTCACATAAAGGCACCGTTTCTCTGGTGCTAGATTCTCGCTCTGCCCAGAAAAAGAGAATGATGTGTACATGCTGTGCGAACAGCACTACATCAAAGAAGCATCTACACTCATAAACGAATTTCTCGGTCTGTACTAAATCCCTCCAAATGCTAATTGTTAGCTTACAGCTCGGTTCAAGAGAGATAAATGCAATGTGTACTTCCGTAGACACTGAAAATAAGCTATAAAATCAACAAGCATGATAAATGCATCCCTTTGCAATCTTTATACTCAAGAAGTATCTTACATGCTAAACATCTAAAACACCAGTTTTGTGCATGAAGACAGTGCTCATGCTTACACTGTGCTCTTAATCCCTGTAAAATCATTTCATACTGTGTAGATCTGTTTGGGTGTATTTTTCATCTGTCCTTAAATTGCTTAATGTATTCAGACTTCACAGGCTCAATTAAGTCTGAAAATTATATACTCATTTTCTAAGCTTTTTTTTTTTTTTTCAATTACTGAGTGGTTCTAAGTTTGCCATTTTATATAATAATAAAACGTAATTTTATAGTTAGTGGACAGCTCAATATGCAATTATCTGTTTGCACAACCAATTAAAAGAGTTGCCTTCTCAAGACAGGCCTGAGAAAATCACACTGTTCCATAAAAAGCTACTGTTCCAGTTACAAGTGCTTCTAAATGTTCACCTTTTGGTGAAGCTTGCTTCCAGGCACTGATCTGTGTGCTAAACATTCAGTGTGTTAACGTATTCTTGTGCATTTAGGTGCTCTAAATGTGGCAGAAATTTGGAAAAAGCATGGGAAAAGTATTTAAAGATTTTTCCAAGCTAATATTGAGGCCTTAAACATTTTTAATCTTAGTTTTTTGTCTGGTGGCTAAGAAGGGTAAATGATAACATCCCATTTCTTTGCAGCCAGCATTGACTACGATGAATTATTAACGTAGAGGTAGAGAAGCCAAGCAGTATACTGGAGAGGGCCACTGGAGTGTGGGCAATTGAAGAACAAGAGAGGAGGGTGATAGTATTTCATTTGTAGGCTGAAATGCAACTACAACTGCCTGCTGTTAAAGAGTTGATTTTTACTGAGCTTAGCTTCTGCAATATGCCCAGGAGAAGGTCTGCACAGCCCGCTTCACTGCCTCCCAAGTGGGAGGGATGCTCCGGGGAGTCTTTTTTTGGAGGAGCGCAGCAAGGACGGAAGGGTACCTTCCTGAACAAATTCCCAGAGTTTTCAGTGCGATGTTCACCTAAAATTACATCCTTCTGTTGCACTGTCTCATTTTTGAACTTTGAATTATCAGGAAGAGCCAATTCGTAACAAATAGTATTTCAATGCTTTTCTTAGGACAGTTTAAGGATGGTTCACTTGTCAGGAACTTACCAACAAACGCGATTTACTATAGCAAAGGTGTGGAGAAGATAAACAGCTCAGATAAGCATTGTCATTCCTTTGAAGCGGTACAATTTGTTTAAAAATAGTGGTCTAGGTGTCTTGGCTACCTGCTTGCAGCTGCTTCTTTATTTAGTGCTGTTTCCAGTCTGTGAAGTTTGGTGTATTCGGGAACCTGGCTACCTGCGGTAGGCTTTCTGCCGTGGTCTGAACGTCAAGGTGGGCTCTGGTAGAAAACAGCGTTTTCTAGAACTGACAGTAGCGTCAGCAGTTCGTTTCTGGCCATACCTTCTCTTTCTCTAGAACAAGCAAGCCTGTATTTTGCAGAAATGCCTAAATTAACTCAGGTACAGCAGCCACACCAAGTAACTGCAGTGTGTCACGGAAAAACCTGACTGTCTGCAGGTCTTCAGTAGTCTTTAAGTTTAGGTTTACATGAGGTTTTAAGATGTGCTCATATAACTAAACTTAAATACATTCCTGTTAGGGTAGAGTAAGGTGGGGGACAAATGTACCATGGTATCCATCACTCGCTAGCTTTTGTTTCTTTGCTTGTTTGTAATTCACTCAGCAGCATCACACGACATCTCACCATTTTGGAATTGAATTTGAAAGCACCAAATGAAATCTAAAGTTGTCACTAAAATTGGTGGGAATTATCTTTTTGATCCCTTTTACACACGTGTGTATGCATGTCTGCGTGTGTATCTGTATGTTTATGTATATATATATATTTGGAAAACAAGGCAATGCCTTTATTTCTGACATGTCTCTAATCCTGAATTCCTGAATGCATTGGCTTTTCGGTTTTGGGTGTTTTTTCTAATATGGACAAAATAATTCCTGATAAAGAGCTTTGCAAATGCTTATATCTCTGAAAAGGGAGTCAAGATAGTGCAAGGCAGAGGACTGAATCATAGGATTGTACCTAAATCCGAGGATTTGGGCTTGATACCTTCAGCCTAGTGTGACACAAGAATTCTCTGTGTCTGTGCCACCCATCTGTGCTTTAGTATTTCTGCTTTTAATACAGGCCTGTGTTCTTACAGTTAGGTCTCAGCATTTCAATCAGCTGGAAAATGGGGGAAAATATTAAAGAAGAAATGAAAAAATACTGGAAGAGCAGCAATACTTCTGATAATGCTTCAGGAGTTCTATTTTCTGTAATGCGTTAGAAACATCTAATGCACTAAACTTGATTTTTTAATGGTTTTACAATAAAATATGTGCTTTTAGGACATGGGAAAAAAAAAAAAAGCAGCTCCATCACCATCATTTGGGCAGTGCCTGGGTGGCTGAGCGCAGAGAGCCTGCAGTGGGTTTGCTTTCCAGGCTGCACCTTTTGTTCCCCAGAGCAGCGGGGAATGGCAGCAATGCGGAAGCAGCAGTTTGGCTCCTGGGCACAAAGAAATCCTTAATGCCAATTAGCAAGCAGATTTAATGAGTACCAAAAGCAGCCCCCAAACCAGGCCTCCTTTGCTAAAAAAAGATTGGAAAGCAACATGTTGTAGGAAATGATGGAATTTTGAAAATCCCATAAGAAACAGGGGAACACCCTTTGCTTTCCCTGCTGCATCCTCAGCTCTCGCCCTGCTCAAAGCGAAGCCGTATGAAAATACGGAGGAGTAACTGGTGTAACAGCCCCGTTCGGAAAGTGGCTTTTAGCTAGCTGGGGGATTGTTTGTGGTCAGTGTGTTATTTCTAACTAAAATGGCACTTCATAAAAATAACAAATTGTTGGCAACCATTGCTCTTTGAATTCTATTTCTAGTTCTAGTCTCTATTTCTGTTCCTCTCGGTTGCTTTTCTCCTAACAAATCAAACTTCAGGATTGCAGCAGGAAATTTAGATTTAACCTCAAGAGTCAATGTTTTGTCTCATGTCTGCTCTAATGTGATACAGATGTTGGAACTGCTGTATGTAACTCAAGGTTTTATTGAACTAGCCCTCCCTGCCTAATAGAAAACATAGCTAACCGGAGTGCACATTAAACACAGATCACTCTGAAGGCACTAAGCTTGTGAATTTTAGAAATATATTTACAAAATACTTGGGATATTACTTCAATTGCACATCCTTCAGCTGTTTGATAGGGAGTTTCTGCCATGGTAAAGAAGCAGAGCACTTTATCTTACTTGTTTTAAAAAGCAAAACCAAGAAGTAAAAACGTAAAAATGCAATACCTGAAATTATTTACAGGCTGGATATTCTTTTTTTTCCAATTCTGTGTTTCTTCCTCTTTAAAAGATAACGAGAAAGACTGGAGAAATAGATTATCTATTGCATCCCTTTTTACTACTTCTGTCTTCCGGCAATCTTGATGTCCACTATTCTTGCTTTTTTTAGTTTTCCTTCTCTTGAGTTGCCACTGTGGCCAGAGCATGCTAAACACTTGGGTATGTCTTTGATGAGGACCGGACGGTAAACACTGACGTTGCTCAAGGCCCTGCTATGCCCTGTTAGCCCCAGTACAAAGTCATCCGAAATCAGCTCTTTTCTCTAGTCATTCTTATTTTTCCTTATTTCTAATAGTGAGATTAAAGTTTGCTGCTTTTCTGTATAAACAGTACACTGTGTTTCTTAAATGAGATTTTTTTAAAGTTAAAACCAGAAGGTTTACAACATCAGAGTGTTTTTCTTGCCCGTAACAAAATAGGAATTATGTATTATTTTAGTGCACCAAAACCAATCCTCATGCCTTATAATATAAAAGCCGGGCAGAAATACTCTACGCGGAGCAATCTCCAAGCAGCAAACAGACCAGGGAAAAGCCCTCAATACACAGAAAATGGGGGAAAAAACCCAAACCCAAACCAAAGAGCTCTGCAGGGAAGCACAGAGATTAAAAAACTCTTGTATATATTTTCCCCCAGTTAGGCTGGCTGATACTGTGGCTTTTTTGTTTAAACCTCCAACTTCCACTTCTTGCTGGAGGTCTTCTTTGACCCTTGGGTGGACCAACGTATTTTGGATGTGGGTGTTAGACGGGATACGGCTGGGTCTTCAGGCAGCTCCAGGGCTGCTGGCAGCTCTGTTGGTAACGCCAGCAGCAATGCAGATGGACACAGCCTTAGCAAAGGCAAATTCCTTGTCCCTTGTGGGTTAAAGCTGAGCTCCAGAAAGGTCCCAGCTGTATTAAAAAAAAAAAAAAAAAGTAAAACCCCTCAGTCGTTCAAATGATGGCCATAGCATGAAAATTAATTTGTTTCAGCTATCGTATCAGCAAAGCAGATCATTAGTTGAACCTTAGTATATTGAACTATAAACTGTTATTTCCCCAGTAATGTGGGCAGCCCTGTTTGAGGGTAATTGTCTTTATATATTCCATTGGAAGGCTTTTGGTGTCCGACTTGGTTTTTTTTCTACATAAATAGAGAGCAGCTCATGCAAAGTGAGGCTGTGATCTTTCTTGGGTGTATCAGAGGAACCTGTATGACAAATAACAGAGCCTGCCTGCTAACTACATCAGAATTTTAAAAAATCTTTCTGGTCTTGTCACTCATTACACAAGAAAAATCTGTATCAGCAACTATTTCTAGCACCTAACTTTGGAAAAATGAGGAAGGTTTTGTTATCGCCTAAAGTCTCCAAACTCAGTTCATGTCCTGTAATGAGTACAGGAATACTGACTCATTTTTAAAATAGCACACTAGCTCTGTTACCATATGAGAAAATTCTGAGGTCATAAGTGTTGCAGGACTATATATCATTACATATGAATCTTTTTCTCTTCCAGGCTTCAGTTTATTTCTTTCGTTTCCACAAACACTATACAACATTCGCAGGTAAGTTAATAAACATTAAATAAGTTCTATCCCCTTCCATTTAATTCTGTATATTTAATGGTTTCCTCACTTGAGAAATAAATGTAATGCTTGAAGTAGCCTAGCTTCTTTCAGCCAGATGCTACCCTAATAATGTAGTAGAGGGTTTTTCTGGTCAGTTTTCAGAATCTACCAGGTTTCTTTGCCATGTTTATAACTCCTCTCCTTTTCCTTTCACTTGCCTCCGGGCAGTCTCACACTACTCCTGCACAGTAAACTGATGAAAGCTCTGTAGTTACAAACGCTGCGTTTTCTTTGCACTCAAACGTGATTTGTAACTTCTACCTGCGCTAGGTAAAATTCTGTAGCTGATCATCCTGAACACCATGAAGTACTTTATTGTCTTCCAGATCCTTCTGTAAAACTCTCCTCTGTATGAAGTCTGCAGATAATTGCCATCAGATACAAGCTAGGCAGGTGGCAAGATGTGATTACATCTAAAAGCTGGCTTCCTGCACCTAGGAATTTTATACACAGCTAGTTTATACTCCGATGGCCTGTTTTTATTAAGGCTACCTACCTTCCACTAGTGTTTGCTAGCTCCTTTCACTCGTCTGTCACATCAGGTCTCTCAGGTCCTAAGTGTCCTGGAGGAGGGACTGTCACCGCCTGTCTTCAGGAATTACTGGAAATTACTATTAACATTTAAATTTCAGAGACTATAAGACACTAACGCATCACTCCTACACAGCCCTCTTCGTGTCGCAGTACTCAGGGTAGTTAATAGAAGGATGAATAACCCCGAGTTTGGGGTGGGAAGAGTGGAGAGGCAGGAGATGTGGGGCAGGAAAGGCTGGGGACCTGCAGAAAAGCTGGGCTTTGGGGC